>NC_037675.1:70328429-70406847 GCF_003255815.1 Theropithecus gelada | reverse complement strand
AAAAAAAAAAAAAAAAAAAAAAAAAAAAAAAAGAAGAAATGCAAAGGGGCCGGGTATGGTGGCTCACGTCTATAATCCCAACACTTTGGGAGGCCAAGGTGAGTGGATCGCTTAAGCCCAGGAGTTCAAGAACAGCCTGGGCCACATGGCAAAACCCTGTCTCTATAAAAAATACAAAAAATAAAAAATAAAAAAAAGTAGCCAAGCATGATGGCATGTGCCTGTGGTCTGAGCTACTTACTTAGTTACTTGGTAGGCTGAGAAGGGAAGACAGTTTGAGGCTGGGAGGTTGAGGCTGCCGTGAGCCGTGATCACACTCCACTCCACTCCAGCCTGGGGAACAGAGTTAGATCCTGTCTCAAAAAAAAAAAAAAAAAAAAGATCTGGGGTACCCAAAATAATCTTGGAAAAGAAGAAACAAATGTTAGGACTTATACTACCTGATATGAAGACAATAAAACTATGATAATGAAGACAATGTGGTATTGGGAAAGGATAAACAATGACATCAATGGGACAGGAGAGTTCAAAAACAGCCACACAAAATACAATCCACTGATTTTGATGAGAACATCAAGGCAATTCAATGGGTAAAGGGCAGTTACATCAATAAATTGTGCTGGAACAAGTAGTTATTCATATAGAAGCAATGAATCTTGACTTTCATCTCATACCATACACAAAAATTAATTCAATTTTTTTATACACCTACACATGAAAACTAAAACTCTAAAGCCTCTGAAAGAAAACGTTAGAGACTATCTTCACAAACTTGGAGTAGGCAAAGATTGTTAAGGTAGGGACAGAAAGCTAAATAAGCATGAAGGAAAACTTCCTCTATTCCCAGAATCTCCCTCTGGTCTGGCAGCCCCTCCTGCACCTCCGGGTGCTAATACTTGCCCCTGATGCTCCATGCAAAGCCCCCAGCCCTGCACTCCCATCACCATGGGCGTCTGAAAGTTGAGGGTCTTTGGGTAGCATTTACACAATTTTTGCCACAATTTATTCAACATTTCCCTTTAAAGCATTTCCTTTATTATTGTTATTATTATTAATTTATGTATTTATTTTTTGAGACGG
The DNA here is from genome assembly GCF_003255815.1 of Theropithecus gelada. Lineage (NCBI taxonomy): Eukaryota > Metazoa > Chordata > Mammalia > Primates > Cercopithecidae > Theropithecus > Theropithecus gelada. The sequence continues at coordinate 70,405,767 of NC_037675.1, read as the reverse complement.
AGTCTCCCTCTGTCGCCCAGGCTGGAATGCAATGGCACAGTCTTGGCTCACTGCAACCTCCACCTCCCAGGTTCAAGCGATTCTCCTGCCTCTGCCTCCCAAGTATCTGGGACTACAGGCGTGTGCCACCACGCCCAGCTAATTTTTGTATTTTTAGTAGAGACAGGGTTTCACCATATTGGCCAGGATGGTTTCAATCTCTTGGCCTCATGATCCACTCACCTCAGCCTCCCAAAGTGCTGGGATTACAGGCATGAGCCACTGTGCCTGGCCTATTTATTTATTTTTGAGACAAAGTTTCACGCTTGTTGCCCAGTCTGGAGTGCAATGGTACGATCTCGGCTCACTGCAACCTCTGCCTCCTGGGTTCAAGCAGTTCTCCTGCCTCAGCCTCCCAAGTAGCTGAGATTACAGGCACATGCCACCACACCCAGCTAATTTTTGTATTTTTAGTAGAGATGGGGTTTCACCATGTTGGTCATGCTGGTCTCAAACTCCTGATCTCGGGTGATCCACCTGCCTCGGCCTCCCAAAGTGTAAAGCATCTCCTTTTCCCTTACATCTTGTCCTATCTATTTTGGCCCTATCCTAAATAATCACTGCTGTGAAATTCCTAGTTTGATAGGTTTGTCATTTTTCTCCATTACATATTGGAATAAATGGTAACTGGTAAATGTTTAAAATGTGTGAACAACCTAAAATGTTTTCATGTACTGCACTTAGGGTTTTTCCATGTTCTTGTGTAGGAATGTGTGTGAGCCTGTCTGTGTGGGGGTGAGTGTAGGTGTGGGGGTGAGTGTGGGTGTGGAGGTGTGAGTGGTGAGCACGCATGTGTCTGTGAATGTGCAAGTGTGTGTGTCTGAGTGTGTGGTGTGTGAGTGTAGTGTGGGATGGGGCTGGAGGAAGTCTAGGCTGACTACATAATGATGAGTCCTAGTCTGGGTGACCCACACTTCCTGGCAATGAGCCACACTCACCAGGAACCAGGCAGGGCAGAGGAAAGGCGTGTGAGGCAGAGACCCCCACCCCCTTTTCTGCTCATTGCCCACAGGCCCTCAGAGGAGAGGAGGCTCTGTCAGTGGCCAAGGGAGCACCTGGTTACGGCCCGGCAGCCTGGTAACCATCACCAGGGACTGGGAGTACTTCTGGGAACAGCAGGCGGGGGCAGATCCTTCACTGCTATATTTACAGGTCTGAATTTAGCACAGGACCTTAGGCGAGGGACTGAGATCCAAAGTTTTCAGTATGTTCTTCCCCCTGGCAGCCTCGTGCAAGGGGTGTTTTTACAGGAGCGCAGAGAAGCCAGGAGAGTTCCTCAAGGTCCCACAGCTACGACATTCGGAGTTAGAGGAGGACCCAGGCCTTCCGGTTCTAAGGTCAAAGGCTTTTCCAATATAGCAAGGTAGTACGGCACCTCCCAAAAGCACTGTGCCACCTGCTGCCCAGGTGTGAGAACCCAGGAAGGCGTGCCAAGTGCCACCTAATTTCATTGGCTCTTCTTACATGGGTCTGCCTTAGTGGGCTCAGCTGAGTGGTTCTTGTGCCCATCTCCATGACAAATTCCTCAGCCAGAAACAGCTGGCCTCCCGCGCACAGGAGACCCATGAGCGGGGGTGATATTCCATAGAGCACCTGGCCTGGAGGGCACTGACTGAACAGAACTAACTGCAGCTTGAGGAATGGGGGCAGGGTCCTGAAGGTGGGTGGGGGGTGGTTCCTGAGGCGGCGTCACAGCAGCCAGTGCACCGGGGACACTTGTGGGGCCTCAGGACCGACTACTGACAACCAGGAAGGAAGGATTTGCATATGTAAATAATCCATATTGGCACACCCGCACACTGTGGCTGCATGCCAGCCTTGCTCAAGAGGGCTCCTGTATGTTCACTCTTCTCAGAGGCAGAAGATGAGGCAGTTCTTTTCTCTGTCCCTCCCTCTTTTGCATTATGTGAACTGGGCCCTGTAGTGCCAGGCGCAATACTGAAGATAAGAAGATAATAAAATCCAGAGCCCTGCCTGCCCGCAAGGAGCTCGGGCCTGGTTCCCAGGAGATGTCCTCTCGATGATCTGGCCCCAGTGCTAGGCTGTTGAGGGGTCAGGTTGGTTAGTGCTGGTCAAAGGGCACACAGAGAACCCAGACCTAGTCGTGCATGCAGGCCCCCCACAGTCCTGTTTTGGGCCTTATAGTGAAAAATATACATAGGAACTAATAAGGCTAAAGAGGTTTCATGTTAGAGAGAGCAGGATACATCCTGCAGGATGCGGGACCATCGCCAGCTCCAACCAGAGTGTTATTTGGGAGGCCCCAGACTCCTGCATAAGGACCTGCCTTCATCTCGCGTAGCCATTCCAAATGTTAGTGAACACAAAATCACGCTAGGGGGGTCATATTTATTTTAATATGTAATGGAGGCTGAGCATGGTGGCTCATGCCTGTAATCCCAGCAGTTTGGGAGGGCAAGGCAGGTGGATTACTTGAGGTCAGGAGTTCAAGACCAGTCTGGCCAACATGATGGAACCCCATCTCTACTAAAAATACAAAAATTAGCTGGGCGTGGTGGCAGGTGCCTGTGATTCCAGCTACCTGGGAGGCTGAGGCAGGAGAATCGCTTGAACCCAGGAGGTGGAGGATACAGTGAGCCGAGATCGTACCACTGTACTCCAGCCTGGGTGACACAGTGAGTAAGACTCCATCTCAAAAAAAAAAAAAAAATATATATATATATGTGTGTGTGTGTGTGTGTGTGTATGTAAAGGAGACAAATGACAAGCCTGTCAACTAGGAGTTTCACACCACTCTCATAGCAGCTGCTGCCCCCTACACTTGCTTATTCCATCTTTGGATCTTTCTGCTCAGAACTCAGAGTCCCAGGGGAGGAAGCTGGAATGACAGCCCCAGCAAGACTGCACAAGGAGAGGAGTTCCCCTAAAAATCAAAGCTGGGCCTTGCTTTCAAACGAAGGGCAGAGTATAAGCTGGACCAACAAATAACAGCAAGTATTCCACTGGTTTAGGAGTGAGGTGGGTGGTGCTGGGATAGGGCATGGACTTGGGGCCAAGGAGACCTGGGTTAGGACCCAGCCCTGGCACGGCTGGCACTGTGGACATCCGCCACTTAAAACCCACCAAGCTTCCACTTGCTCCTGGGAGAAAGCCTCCAGTTCTTTCAAGCCTCTGCATGCTCTACCTCCAGACTCATCGCCTGGACGTGAGCCATTACTTTTCTCTACAGAGCTTTCCCTCTTCCCTTCCTCTGTGTATAGTTAACACCTCCTCAGCCTTCAGGCCTCACTCACAGCCTCATCGGCCTGGTTGCCTAAATATATATGAAGAGAGAGAGATTGAGATTTTGATTTTAAGGAATTGGCTCCCGTGATTGTGGGGGCTGGCAAGTCCCAAATCTATCAGGCAGGCCGGCAGACTGGAAACTCAGCTAGGAGTTGAAGTTGCAATCTTGAGCTCAAAACCCACAGGGCAGCAGGTTGGAAACCCAGGCAAGGGTTCGATGTTGCAATCTTGAGGCAGAATTTCTTCTGAAACTTCAGCCTTTGTTCTTAAGCCCTTCAACTGATTGAATGAGGCCCACCCACATCATGGAGGGTAATCTGCTTTACTGAAAGCATAGAGGCCAGGCACGGTGGCTCACACCTGTAATCCCAGCACTTTGGGAGGCTGAGGCGGGCAGATCACTTGAGGTCAAGAGTTCGAGACCAGCCTGACCAACACAGTGAAACCCTGTCTCTACTAAAAATACAAAAATTAGCTGGGCAGGGTGGCGCATGCCTGTGGTTCCAGCTATTTGGGAGGCTGAGGCGGGAGGGTTGCTGGAGCCCAGGAAGTCAAGGCTACAGTGAACCATGATCTCACCACTGCACTCCAGCCTGGGTAACAGAGTGAGACCCTTTCTCAAAAAATAAAATAATACAAAGGTTTAAAAAGATAAAAAAAAATTAAAAATAAAAGAAAATAAAGCCGTCCAGGTGCGGTGGCTCACACCTACAATTCCAGCACTGTGGGAGTCTGAGACAGGCAGATGGTTGAGCCCAGGAGTTCAAGATCATCCTGGGTAACATGGCAAAACTCTGGATCTACAAAAAATGAAAAAAATTACCCAGGCATGGTGGTGTGCACCTGAAGTCCCAGCTACTCAGGAGGCTGAGGTGGGCAGATCACTTGAGCCCAAGTGGTGAAGGTTGCAGTGAGCCGTGATCATGCCACTGCACGCCAGCCTGGGTAACAGAGCGAGATCCTGTCTCAAAAACAATCAAACAAAAAAAAAAAAAAAAAAAAGAAAGAAAGAAAGAAAAGAAAAGAACAAGAACAAGAAAATGGAACTTAAGTTCAACCAATCATAGGTGGCCAACTTGGTGTATATTATATTATCTCGAACTTCCCATAGGATAGTCTGAATAAGGGAATTGCTCAAACATTAACCAGTCAAATAATTTTTTTGCTCTCTTCTGCATTCGCCCTATAAAAGCCTTCCCCTCATACCCCATTAGCAGAGCCCCAAGCCTGCTTTAAAGTCTGTGTTTTAGGGTTGGGTGCAGTGGATCACTCCTATAATCCCAGCACTTTGGGAGGCTAAAGCGGGCGGATCACCTGAGGTCAGGAGTTTGAAACCAGCTTGGCCAACATGCCGAAATCTCATCTCTACCAAAAATACAAAAATTAGCCAGCTGTGGTGGCTGGTGCCTGTAATCCCAGCTACTTGGGAGGCTGAGGCACGAGAATCACTTGAACTTGGGAGGTGGAGGTTGCAGTGAGCTGAGATCACTCCACTGCACTCCAGCCTGGGCAACAGAGGGAGACTTCATCTCCAGAAAAAGAGTGTATTTTAAAATCACCCTATAAAATCCTGTTTTAGAGATGCCCAGTTCATGAGTTGCTGTTTGCTCAAATAACCTCTTTAACGTTTTAGTGTGCTTCAGTTTACCTTTTAACATTCCTGAGGTGTGAATTTGTATTATTTATTCTCAAGTCTTCAGATGCTTATTTAATCTGAAGATTTAGGTGTTTCTTTAGTTTTGATCAATTCCCAGCCATTTTCTCTTTAAATATTGCTCCTTCCTCATTTCCTCTTTGATCTCATTTTTCCCTCTATGTCTCTTAGCTACAATTGCTTCCATACTGTTCTTGTTGTGCTGCTGAGAGGGTGATTTTTTTCAGAGGCATCATCCAGTTTGCTAAGTGTCCCTTTAGCTCTATCTTGTTCTGCTGTTTAATTCATTAATTTTAATAAATAATCCTTTTTTTTTTTTTTTTTTTTGAGTCTTGCTCTTGTCACCCAGACTGGAGTGCAATGGTGCAATCTCGGCTCACTGCAACCTCTGCCTCCCAAGTTCAAGTGATTCTCCTGCCTCAGCCTCCCGAGTAGCTGGGATTACCATGCCTGGCTAATTTTTTTGTATTTTTTTAGTAGAGATGGGGTTTCACCATGTTGGCTAGGCTAGTTTCGAATTCCTAACCTCAAGTGATCCACCCAACTTGGCCTCCCAAAGTGCTGTGTAAAATTACAGCCATAAGCCACTGCACCCAGCCCTAAATAATTCTTAAAGCTGTATTTTTCATTTCTAGAACTTGTACAGAGTACCTTGGGTTTTGCTTCTGTCAGGGCCCTAGGTTCTGGACTAACTTTTTTTTTTTTTTTGAGACAGAGTCTCCAGTCACCCAGGCTGGAGTGCAGTGGCATGATCTTGGTTCACTGCAACCTCCACCTCCTGGGTGAGGTTGATTCTCCTTGCCTCAGCCTCCCGAGTAACTGGGATTACAGGTGCACACCACCACCTTCGGCTAATTTTTGTACTTTTAGTAGAGAAGGGGTTTCACCATGTTGGTCAGGCTGATCTCGAACTTCTGACCTTAAATGATCCGCCTGCCTCAGCCTCCCAAAGTGCTGGGATTACAGGTGTGAGCCACCACACCCAGCCTCTGGACTGACTTTTAGATTAACTTTTTGGCATAGGAATCCTGGGACCAGTGGCATGCCAAAGTGGGGGATGAGGCGGGAACAGTCCATCTCTCTCCTCCAAGTCGGGGAGGCCTGGCCTTTCCATCTTTCACATGAACTTTTCTCCCATCCAAGACTTTCTATAGAGAAAACTGTTGCTCCTTTTGCAGACCCAGTTAGTAGTTTTTCCAGCCTTTCTTTTCTGTGACTGGGATATTCCTCAAGGCTCCAAGCTGTATTCAGATGGATCAGTTCCAACTCTCCTGCCTCAAAAAGCCTGGGGCTGCCTCCTGTTTTTGAAGGGGCTTTAGAACTCTGGGCTCTAGGCCTTAGGGCCTGTATCTAGTCAAAACCTCACAAACCAGAGGCTTAGCCCTCACTCCATTTTTTGGCTTTGAGTTCTTGGAACTGTTTCTGGAATCTGGGGTTTTCCTTTCTCTTGAGCTCAGCTTTGTATTTTCAAGTGTTTTTCTTGTATTTTATGCAGCATTTTTATAGTAATGAGAGAGGGGCTGTCTGAAACAGTGCAATCTCATGTTGCTAAAAGCCTTCTGCTGCATTGACTTGTGATTATTCAAGGAATATAGTCCTCTCCACTAGGCCGTAAACCCCATGAGGCAGGGGCTATGTTGACTTTGCCGAATACCCAGCTTCCAAAAAGGACCAACCACATGGCAAGGGCTCAATACATACATATATATATATATTTAAAGACAGTGTCTCACTATGTTGCCCAAGCTGGTCTCAAACTGCTGGGCTCAAGTGATCCTCTTACCTTGGTCTTCCAAAGTGCTGGGATTACAGGTGTGAGCCCCTGCACCTGGCCCCTCAATAAATATTTTTGAATGAATGAACACAGATACTCTCTCTAGGGGCATTAATACCTAAATCTTAGGGCTGCTGGGAGAATTTAACAAGAGAATATGTAACATGCTTGGTATATGGTGGCAACTCAGGAAAGGTAACCATCACCATAATCTTGTCTGTTAAGGCAAAAGCTTGAATGATGGCTTCCTTGCAATTCAGCTCCTACCCTCATCTCAGACAGTAGTCCTGGCCCAGGAGGGCAGGCAGGTTCTGTGGTGTGGCCTCTTGCCACTTCCCAGAGTACAAGGTCAGCCCTTCCACCAGAACAGCCACAGCACTGTGGTTTTGTTTTTGTTTTTTATTTTTTTGAGATGGAGTCTCGCTCTGACACCCAGGCTGGAGTGCAGTGGCTCAATCTCGGCTCACTGCAACCTCTGCCTGCTCGATTCAAGTGATTCTCCTGCCTCAGCCTTCAGAGTAGCTGGGATTACAGGCACCTGTAACCACACCTGGCTAATTTTTGTATTTTTAGTAGAGCCAGGGTTTTGCCATGTTGGCCAGGCTGGCCTCGAACTCCTGACCTCAGGTGATCCTCCCGCTTTGGCTGCCTCCCAAAGTGCTGGAATTATAGGTGTGAGCCACTGCGTCCGGCCTGGAAACAGAATTTGAACATTGGTGTGTGTGTGTGTGTGTGTGTGTGTGTTGTAATATCTCCTTGGACATAGTGGAAGGATAACCCATTAAGGACTATAATAATAATATGTATTAAATTCCTATTGTGTCAGACACCCTCTTTAGTTTAATGCTATTCATTAACTGCTAGGTGGGTACCATCCCCCACTTTACAAATGAGGAAACTGAGTCTGAGTGATCATAAGTAGTTTACCCAAGGTCCTGTAGCTGATACGGCAAGAGCTAAACAACTCTGACTCCCAAGCCCAGTCTCCTGCTACCAAAGGATTTTCATTCCTGTGAATGAGAAATTCACTCGGAGCCCTGGTTCCCAACTTTTGACTACTTGTTGGCCTCTCCTGGGAAGCTTTACAAAATCCTGATGCTTGAGTCCTACCCCCAGAGATTTGTATTTAATGGGAAATCAGGATTTTTTAAAGTTCCCTAGGTGATTTTAACAGGCATCCAAGGCTGAGCGCCACTGGCTTAATGGGTTCCAAATCCCACATCCACCAAGGTCTTTGGCTGTAAATGTCACCTGGCCTGACCATCCCCAGGACTGGAAAGAAGGCCACAGAAGTCCAGGACAGGAGCCCACCTCAAAGTCCAAGGTCCATAACTGGTGCCTGTAACTGCTTACCCAGAGCCAAACTGGGAAATAGGCACCAATAATAGTAACAACATAATGGTGACAATAATAAAAACAAGGGTTCAAACAGTATTTCAATAATTTACTTATTGTGATGTAGCAGGCGCCTTGCATACTTTACCTCATTTGTTTCTCACAGCAATGCTATGAGGGAGGTGCAATGAATCTCTCCATTTTACAGATGAGAACACTGAGGCACAGGCAGGTGAAGTGGCCAGTCCAGGGCCACTCAGCGAGGCTGGGCGGGTTGTGTTCTGGACCACTGGCTTTTCTATGCCGCCTTTCCAATCCCGGGCTGCCTCCAACTTGGCAGTCCCCGGGTCCCCTCAGAACTCTCCCGCTACTCACAGCCCTAGTGCTGGATTTGCTGAGGGCCTGCCTCGAACTGGGGAGGTGGGGGTGAGCAATAAAGGTGGATAATGGGCCTGGCCTGTCCCCCTCCACTGGATCTCACAGTCTGGCAGGGGCGACGAGGCCAGAGCAGGTAGAATGAGACACAGAGGATGGGTGGGGGGCGAAAGTGGTGAGATTCACCCTCAGCCACCAGTTGATGGAGAGATCCTAACCCTTGATCAGCAGGCTTCTAAGACACCTCCCGCCACCGCATCCCTTGAGGCCAGTGCCTGAGGCTGGATCCCTGAGCCCTCTTTCTGCACCCGCACAGTTTCTGGAGGAGGACCATGTCATGGTTAGGACACACGTGGGTTCAAGACCAGACACCTCAACTCTGCAGACCTGGCTTCCTCACCTATGACATCCCTCCTCCCAGGTTTGCTGGAAAGATTGAACCAGCCGGACACAACCAGTGCCTGGAGTCGGCCTGGCATAGTGTGGGTACAGTCCCTCTCTCATCCTCACCCTGCACTCCTCCCAGCACCCAGCCTGGCTGCCCAGTCACTTCCCAGCACCAGCTTTCCATGCGGGAATGGAAACTCTGAGAGGGACCACGTCTCTTTGTATTTCCCCAGACTGAATTGTTCACAGCTGGCAGCGTGGCCGAATGACTCACCCCTCCTGGAAGGATGCCCATGTCAACCCAGCAGCTTCATGCAGGTCAACGCTTGTTCCCTCAGCACCCAGTAAGTCCGTGACTCTTATCCCTGGCTGCACACCAGAATCAGGGGGTTTGGAAGCCACGAGGCAAGGAAGAGGCAGTGGAGTCAGGATCTCTGGGGTGAGGCCTAGGCATCCACATTTCTTACACAGTCTCTTTCATAGGTCAGCAGAGGGTCTTCAGTGTAAGAAGACCAGGGTGTTTGCTTAAAATACAGAGTTCAGGCACACGCCCACACCAGGTGAATCAGACTCTGGGGATGGGTTGTACAACCTGTTTGAACCCCTTTCCCTGCAGGATTTCTTTCTTTTTTCACAGGAAGGTTTAGAAACCACTTAGAAGAAGCCAGTGTGAGGAATAAATGAGCCCAGCTGCACAAGGACGTATCCTTGAGATGAGAGGATGGTCAGGAGCTGCAGAAGGTGAGGGCTGAGGGCCAGGAGGATGAAGAGGAACCTCAGCTGAGGGAGAGACCAGTCTGGGCTAGGGAAGGTGAGGTTGAGAGGCCTCTTGGAGGAGGCAGCTACATTCCTCTCATTCCTTAAAGGTGAATTTCTGAGGGTAGAATTTCAAGGGGGCAAATGGAAAGGGAAGGAGCAGTATTTATCTATCTATCATCTATTTATCTATCATCTATCTATTATCTACCTATCATCTATATATCTATCATCTATCTATCATCTATACATCTACCATTTATCTATCTATTTTTCTATCATCTATCTATCTATCTATCTATCTATCTATCTATCTATCTATCTATCTATCCTCTCCCCCCAATCCCCTCCCAGCGTTAACCAGCTCACCCTGTGGCAGTGGGAGCCTCTAGAGCTGGGTGTGTTGGAGGTGGGTGTGTTAGACTGCTCGGGTTTCCATAACAGGCTACCAGAGACTGGATGACTTGAACACCAGAAATCGATTTCTCATAGTTCTGGAGGCTGGAAGTTTAGGATGCCAGCAAGGCAGCTTTCACTCCGAGGCCTCTCCTCTTGGCTTATAGTGGCTGCCGTCTTGCTATGTGCTCACATGAGCTCTTCTGTGAGGGAGAGGGGGGGTGAGGAAGGAGAAGATGGGGAGAGGGCAGGGAGCGCTGGGGAAAGAGGGAAGAGGGAAGGGAAGGGGAGGGGAGGGAGGGAGACAGAGTCAGAGACAGAGCGTGCTCACTCTCTCTTGTGCCTCTTACTAATCCTGTTGGCTCAGAGCCCCACCCTTATAACTTCATTTAGCCATAATCACCTCCCTGAAGGACCTGTCTCCAAATACAGCCACATGGAGCATTAAGGCTTCGAGGTAGGAACTTTGGGGGACACAATTCAGTCTGTGGCAGTGGCTTCTTTAACTTCTCAGCTTGCTCAAAGGACCATGCTGGAACTCACAGCATCCTCTGGGGAGACTGGACCAAAGTGGGAAAGGGTGTGGGTGACCGTTGAGTCCACCTTGTGCTCCTAGTTCATAAACTGACCTAGGGGTTGGGGGTGGAGGAAGCCTTGCCTGTGCTTAGGCCTCTGGAGACCCATGTATAGGAATAAAGGAGATCGGGATCCAAATAGCCCATAGGGCTGGCCTCGGGGATCCCTGGGAGCCAGACACAAGGACAGCAGCCACGGCCCAGGTGACTAGGAGCTTCCCGGGAAGCAGCTCCGAGGGGCACTGCAGCCTCTTAGGCAGATCAGCCTGAGCCCAGCTGCCTTCCCCACAGCATGTGTCTGGAGTGTCACAGGCAACACGTATCTGTTCATTCATTCATTCATTTATTCATTCAACACTTGCTAGGTAGCAGGCACTGTGCTGGGCTCTGCAGCTCAGCTGTACATGAAACAGACAAGGCCTTGCTCTCACAGAGCTTATATATGAGACAGGCAGCAGACAGGACAAGAAACAATTCAATATCTGATGTGATCAAGTCGGCTCACGAGCGTGAGGAAGAAGCATGAAGCAAGGCTCGGAGAGGGAGTGACTGGAGTGGAAGGTTCCACGCAGTCCCCTGAGAAGGCGGCATCAAGTAGAGAGAAGCCTGATGGTGTAAGACGGGGAACCTGCAGATCTGTGGGGAAGGGCATTTCAGGCAGAAGGGACAGGAAGTACAGAGGTTCTGAGGCCAGAAGGACCTTGGCATACGTGAGGTGTGGCAAGGAGGCCAAATGGGTTGAGTGGAGGGACAAGAGAGCACCGTGGTGAATGGAGTGAGGGGCAGGCAGAGCCAGGTCACTGGGATGAGTGGGGTCCATCTGTTTCTGTCTGATGGGAGGCCATGGAGGTTTTGGGCAAAGGAGTGGCATGACTTAGGTTTACGCGGTTGGCTTGATGCTATGTGGAGAATAGACGGTGGAAGGTCAGGTGGGGAGCTGAGAGACCCAACAGGAAGCCACTGCAGGTCAGGGAGAGGAGGTGACACTTAGGGGTTAGAGACCTACCTGTCATTCGCTTCCAGATGGAACTGACTGCTAGGGAGAGGCGGGGTCCCCTGGAGAAACAGATGGGAGAGCAGAAGGAGTGAAGAATGAGCCGTGGCCTCCAGCTTGAGGAGGTCAGGAAGAGGAGGCTGAACCAGCTTAGGAGACTGAAGAAGAGCCAGTGAGGTACGCGTGGGACCAGGCAAACGGTGTCCTGATGACAGTGCGTGCAGAGGCAAAAAAGAGGGGACGCTGACCTGTGCCAAAAGCTGTGAACTTGCCCAAAAGACGAGGACCACCCCAGACCACCCAGATGGGCAAGTCGAAGGTTACTACAGCTTTGACTGGAGCAGCCACAGAGCAGGGCTGGGGACTCAGGCCTGATGAGAGTGCACGAGAGAATGGGATGGAAGGAGCTGGAGATGCAAGGCAGGCAAATTAGTTGGGGGGATTTTGCTAGAAAGGATCAAAGAAACGGAACAGTCAGGCTGGTTGGCCATGCAGGAGGAGGGAGGAGAGGACACAGCGTGTGGCCCCGATGGCCTCAGGAGGAGGTTTTAGAGCTGCAGAACAGGTGGTCAGGGACACCGTGTCAGTCACTGGGCAGGCTTGGCTCCCTGAGGGTGGCAGGAAAGAGGTGGATCAGGGCAAGGTGTTCTAGGAGATAGAGGGCTCTGCCTATGTTCTTTCTCCCTAGCCTGAGACTTCGCCATCTTTGTGTTTCGGAAGCTGTTTTTTATTTCATTTATTTATTTTTTGAGACGGAGTCTTGCTCTTGTTGCCCAGGCTGGGGTGCAATAGCACAGTCTCGGCTCACTGCAACTTCCGCCTCCTGGGTTCAAGCGATTCTCCTGTCCCAGCCTCCCAAATATCTGGGATTACAGGTGTGCACCACCACACCCTGCTAATTTTTGTATTTTTAGTAGAGATGAGGTTTCACTATGTTGGCCAGACTTGTCTCGAACTCCTGACCTCAGGCGATCCACCCACCTCGGCCTCCCAAAGTGCTGGGATTACAGGCGTGAGTCACTGCACCTGACCAGGAAGCTGTTTTTTAGAATCATGGAAAATAGCAACTAAAGAAAAATTTGTCACCTGAAATGCTACCCCCGATTACTAGCTAAGAGTGTAGCTGGGATAGAGGCTGGTGGTAGAAGGATCCAAAAGAAAGAATGAGCTCTAGGTAGAGCCGACGGCTGAATCTGGCTGGGTGGGCCTGGTCAGAAAAGCTGGCCTGGCTGACATAGCAAGCACAGGACAGGACGGACAGGATATCAGCAGTTCACAGCCTCATAACCTGGGACTTTCCTTACCACTGGGTGGTGCATTGACTTAGGAACCTACTGGCTACAGCGGAGGACTGTTGATGCTGAAGGGCTCATGGACCTCTGGTCGGGGAGGAGCCCTTCCTGCTGTCCCAGCATTCTCAGAAGGAGAGTCCTGCCCCACCTGGGAAATATGAGGGCGACTTTTACATCCAGAAAAAGGATGTACCAGCTGGGTTGCGTCCACTTAGAGTAACAGTGACCCTTGCTACTCAAAGTGTGGTCCTTGGACTGGCAGTATTGCCATCAACTGGGATCTTGCTAAAAATACAGAACCTCAGGCCCCACCCTAGTCCTACTGAAGCTGTGTGTATTTTACCAAAATTCGTAGGTGACTTCTACGCACATTAAAGTTTGAGAAGCACTGGCTTAAGTCACTGATCCTCAGACTTGCTGCACTTTGGAATTACCTAGTGAATCTTAAAAGATACTGATGCCTGGGTACCAACCACCCTGCAGTTCCCCAACACTCCCAGAAATACTGATTTTACTACTACAGGGTATGGCCTTGGTACCAGGAATTTAAAAGCTTTTCACAGGATCATAATGTGCTGACTTAACCACTAACTTTGAGAACCACTACCAGAAGCCATAAAGATGTTTATCTGGGAGTTAGATTCCAGGGTAACTCTAGGTAGACTCAGCAGCCCCAGGATATAGCAGAGGACTCATCACTATCAGGACTTGTTTTGTATCCTTAGGCTTGTTGCCTTGTGATTAAAGATGGTTGCCATGTCTCCTAGAATACTGCACTTACCTGAGGTTCAAAGGTTGGGAAGAGAGCACAAGTGCGAGGAGGGAAGAGAGCTTGTTTTGTGACTTCTCTCATTTTGTCAGGCAGGGAAAAACTTTCCCCAGATCCCAGCACTTCAGAAGGCCAAGGTGAGAGGATCACATGAGGCAAGGAGTTTAAGACCAGCCTGGGCAACATAGCAAGACTCTGTCTACAAGACAAACAAACAGGGCCAGGTGTGATGGCTCACATCTGTAATCCTAGCACATTGGGAGGCTGAGGTGGGAGGATTGCTTGAACCCAGGAGTTCCAGACCAGCCCGGGCAAAATGGCAAAACCCCATCTCTACAAAAAATACAGAAGTTAGCTGGACCTGCAGTCCCAGCTACTTGAGATGCTGTGGTGGGAGGATCACCTGAGTCCAGGGGGGTCAATGTTGCAGTGAGATGAGTTTGCACCAGCCTGCACTCCAGCCTGAGACCCTGTCAATCAATCAACCAATAGAAAAAGAGAAGTATTTCCCAGAATTCCTGCAACAGATATCCCCTTTATTTTCATTGAGCAAAGAGAGGTAACCCTTAGCTGCAAGGGAGTCTGAGAAAGCGCATTTTTAGCTTTTTCACTTTCTATAGTAGGAAGCAGAAAATGGAGAATGGGGTTAGAAAGGACTGTTAGCCAGTCATCAGTATGCACCATAAAATGCACATGAGATATAAATGTTCATGTGGCAAACTTGATAAATTAAATAATTAAGTAATTAGTTGGCTAGGTTTTCAATGGAAGAAACAGAAAAGATGGGGTCTTCTATTAATTTTCTGTTGTTAACTGATTTGATCAATTGATCTTTTTTTTCTGTTTAATTGATTTGTTTTATGTTTGTTCAGATAAAAAAGTCAAAAAGTTTTCTTTAAAATACAAGGGTCAGGTGTGGTGGCTCATGCCTGTAATCCCAGCACTTTGGGAGGCCAAGGTGGGTGGATCGCCAGAGGTCAGGGGTTCAAGACCAGTGTGGCCAACATGGGGAAACCCTGTCTCTACTTAAAATATAAAAATTAGCCAGGCGTGGTGGTGGGCACCTGTAGTCCAGCTACTCGGGAGGCTAAGGCAGAAGAATCACTTGAACCCAGGAGGTGGAGGTTGCAGTGAGCCAAGATCATGCCACTGCACTCCAGCCTGGGTGACAGTGAGACTCTCTTTCAAAAAATTTAAAAAATTAATACAATAAAATAAAATAAAATATAAGCACCTTTGAAGGCAGGTGTTCCCATCTGAATGTAAATGTTGTATATTGTTCCTAGCTCAATGTCACAACGCTCAGTAAAAATAGAGGTGAAGAGTCCAAAAAAATAAGATGGCAGACCATATTCATTCATGCTCTACAAACTAATAAATGTGCTGTCTAAAACAGCTGCATCTAAAAACCCTTAGGATTTTGTATCTGTTTAACATAGAAATTCAACTTCTGGGAATTAGTTCAAAGGAAATAATCATGTATCCATTTCAGAAATAGTCATTGCTGGCCAGGCATTGGTGGTTCACACATGTAATCCCAGCTCTCTGGGGAGGCCGAGGTGGGCAGATCACTTTGAGTCCAGGAGTTCTAGACCACCCTGGGCAACATGGTGACACCCTGTGTCTACAAAAAAAAAAAACACACACACCCGCAAAATAGCTGGGCGTGGTGGCACATGCCTGTAGTACGAGCTAAGCAGGAGGCTGAGTGAGAGGATTGCTGGGACTGGGGAAGTGGAGATGTAGTGAGCCAAGATTGTGCCACTGCACTCTGGCCTGGGTGGCAGAGTGAGACCCTGTCTAAAAACAACAACAAATGGTCATTGCCATGCTGCTTATAAAAATTGGAAACTCCCATGACAGGGGATTGGTTGGATGATCCAGCCACATACAATGGAATACTACACAACATAAAAACAACAATGTTGAGGCCGGGAGCGGTGGCTCATACCTGTAATCCCAGCACTTGGGGAGGCCAAGGTGGGTGGATCACTTGAGGTCAGGAGTTCAAGACCAGACTGACCAACAAGGTGAAACCCTGCCTCTACTAAAAATACAAAATTAGCTGGGGATGATGGTGCACACCTGTAATCCCAGCTACTCTGGAGGCTGAGGCATGAGAATTGCTTGAACCTGGGAGACAGAGGTTACAGTGAGCCAAAATCGCACCACTGCACTCCAGCCTGGGCCACAGAGCGAGACCTCATCTCAAAAAAAGAAAAAACATGTCAAACAGTATTTAATGGCGTAAGAAAATGTTCACAATATATTATTAGGTGGAAAAAACAATATGTAAGGCAATATATAGTAAATCACATTTTTATTGTGATAAAGTATATTTATGCTAGGAAAAAACCACTACAAGGAAACACGACAAAAATATTGCCTTTCTGGATGGTAGGATTATGTAAGGTTTTGCTTTTTTTCTTTTGAATAATCTACATAACTTTTTTTTTTTTTTTTTTGACACAGAGTCTCACTCTGTTGCCCAGGCTGGAGTACAGGAGCACAATCTTGGCCCACTGCAAGCTCCGCCTCCCGGGTTCACGCCATTCTCCAGCCTCAGCCTCCCAAGTAGCTTGGACTACAGGCCCCTGCCACCACACCTGGCTAGTTTTTTTGTATTTTTAGTAGAGACGGGGTTTCACTGTGTTAGGCAAGATGGTCTCAAACTCCTGACCTTGTGATCTGCCTACCTCGGCTCCCAAAGTGCTGGGATTACAGGCGTGAGCCGCCAAGCCCAGCCAACATGTTTTATTTCATTATAAGGAAACAAGTTAGGGAGAGTCACGCAGCCTAAACAACCTAGCATATGTTTGTGGAGCCCAGGTGAGAACTCAGGTTTCCCTTTCTCCTACCTTCTCTCCACCCAAAACTCCACTCCCCACCCCCAGGCTAAGCAAGACACCATCACTCCATTGCTGAGAATGTCCTTGGAGGCTTCTGGAGACCTGGCCGACTTGGCCAAGTTTATGTTTTGGTGGAAACTCTTAATGTTTCCATTGTCTGACTTAAGAGTCTTTAAATTATTCATCTTAATTAAGTGCAGCCTGGGTGTTCTTTGACAGAGCCCTGGCCCAGTGGATTTTCTTTACCTCTTCTTTGTTTTAGAAGCCAAGAACAAAAAGGGTTTAGAGAGAGGACAGACTGTTGGCTTTGCTGTGTCTACATCTGAAAGGCACCCATTCTGCTGGGAGAAATGACGGCATGGCCATTAGGCCTGTCTGACATCCCACACAGTGGTTCCTTAGGGTCTTGGAAGCCGGCAAGAACTATCTCTCTGCAGAAGTAGCTGCCTGGGTTTCGAGGTGAGTCAAATAACATCCCTTCTTGAGTAGCTTCACGAACAGACATATCCTTTCAGCTAAGACCTGCATTCTTACTGTGTGCCAGGTACTGGGGGCGCAGCAGACAGCAAGGCAGGCAACAGAGGCCCTCTCTCAAGGGACTTATGATGGGGTAGGAGAGGAGATAGAACAAATTAGTGAACTGGCAATTAAACAGGGTGACCTCAGAGAATGGTAGATGCAAGGAAAAAATAGTGCAGGGCAAAGTAAAAGGCAGTGATGTGGGGAGAGGGAACAAGTATAGACAGGTGACCGTGGGTGGCCTCTCAGAGGTGGTGGCATTTGAGCTGGACCTCACCGGTCATCAGATCATGAGCAAATCCAGGGGAACAGGTTTTCAGATAGAAAACAGCTGAGAGAAAGACTTGTGTGGGAATGAACTTGGCCATTTTTATAGGAAAGGAGGGAACACTGGGAGGTCTTTTCTTGGAATAAATTCCCAGAGTGGGTAATAGGACCAGAAGTTACAAACATATTTATGACTTTGAATATATATTGGTGGATTGCTTTCCAAAATCAACACATATCGTGTAGCTAATTGTTAGCAGTCATTATCCTTGGGGAGTGGAATGCAGAGGTCAACAGCATGAGTAGAGGGACTTTAAAGTTTCTATCTTCCGAGCCAGGTAGGGTGGCTCACACCTGCAATCCCAGCTACTTGGGAGGCTGAGGTGGGAGGGAACATTGCTTGAGCCCAGGAGGTCCAGGCTGCAGTGAGGTATGATTGCGCCACAGCAGGCCAGCCTGGGTGACAGAGTGAGACCCGGTTTCTAAAATAAATGCATTAATTAAATAAGTAATTTATTACTTAAATTATTAATAAATAATTTTTAAAAGTTTTCCATCTTTTGTATGGCTTGAATTTTTTTTTTTTTTTTTTTTTACTAAGGGCATAACTTTTTTTTTTTTTTTTTTTTTTTTGAGATGGAGTATTGCTCTGTTGCCCAGGCTGGAGTGCAGTGGATAGAACTCAGCTCACTGCAACCTCTGCTTCCTAGGTTCAAGCGTTTCTTCCACCTCAGCCTCCCAAGTAGTTGGGATTATAGACGTGCACCACCATTTCCAGCTAATTTTTGTATTTTTAGTAGAGATGGGATTTTGCCATGTTGGCCAGGCTGGTCTTAACCTCCTGATCGCAAGTGATCTGCACTCCCTGCCTCCCCCTGGCCTCCCAAAGTGCTAGGATTACAGGCGTGAGCCACCGCACCTGGTCACATATTATTTTTATAACTTAAAGAGACATAGTGTTTTAGGACATTGGTAATAAGCAGGGTGGTAAATATGTTTTATTATTCTAAATACTATATATGCATTACACAAATTATGTTATATATATTAAATATTTTATAATAAAGCCTTGGGTTTTTTATTTTTATTTTGTCTGTGTGTGTGTGTGTGTGTGTGTGTATTTGTGTGTATGTGCGACTCTGTCGCCCAGGCTGGAGTGCAGTGGCATGATCACAGATCCCTGCAGCCTTGACCTCCCAGGCTCAGGTGATTCTCCCACCTTGGCCCCCTAAGTAGCTGGGACCACAGATGCGTGCCACCTCGCTTGACTAATTTTTGTATTTTTTTGTAGAGATGAGGTCTTGTCACATTGCCCAGGCTGGTCTGGAACTCCTGGGCTCAAGTAATCCTCTCGATTCAGCCTCCCAAAATGCTAGGATTACAGGCATGAGCCATCACACTTGGCCAGCTTTGGGTTTTACAAAATGTATTAATTTTTACACCATCAGGTAGCTATAAATGTGACACTTTCACCACATGCTTATGAGGATTGATGATTATTACTCTTTGACATTTTTGCTTCTTTATTCAAGTTCCGTCACGGGTTTGCTCTGATATTAGATAAGTCACTTCAGCCTCGGTAGGATTCAGTTTTTTGTCAAACAGGAAGAAAGATCCTTCCAACCTCTCAATTTTCTAACAGAATTGCTCACAGAATTAAACAAAATAGTAAATGGAAAGGCACTCTGCAGATTTTTGAATGCAATAAGATAGAATAGAGGAAAGAGAATTGGGAGGGAATTGTCATCTGGAATGGAGTTTCCCTTTCCAAAATGAATATATATAATGTGACCAACTGTTAGCACTCACTATCCCTGAGGAGTGGGATGCAGGGGTCCAAAGGATGAGAAAAGGGACTTTAGAGTTTCCATCTTCCATCCACATCTCACCAGGGCCAGCAGCTTCTCCATAGAGCCTTCCTTGACTCTACCTTTCACTCTGATCTCTCTGTTCTCTAAATTCTTTCTCTTTCTTTCTTTCTTTCTTTCTTTCTTTCTTTCTTTCTTTCTTTCTTTCTCTTTCTTTCTTTCTTTCTCTTTCTTTCTTTCTCTTTCTCTCTCTCTCTCTCTCTCTCTCTCTCTCTTTCTTTCTTTCTTGATGGAGTGTTGCTCTGTCGTCAGGCTGGAGTGCAGTGCCACAATCTTGGCTCACTGCAATCTCCACCTCCCAGGTTCAAGCAATTCTCCTACCTCAGCCTCCTGAGTAGCTGGGATTACAGGCGCCTGCCACCACTCCAAGCTCATTTTTGTATTTTTAATAGAGACGGGTTTTCACCGTGTTAGCTAAGATGGTCTCGATCTCTCAACTTCGTGATTCACCCACCTCGGGCTCCCAAAGTGCGGGGATTACAGGCACGAGCCACCGTGCCCGGCCTCTAAATTCTTTCTTTTTTTCTCTTTGAGGTTATCATAAAACAGCACATTCTCTAAATTCTAACTCAAATGTTTTTGAACTTAAGGTTGTTTGACTTTATACTATAATTGTTTAATGTACATTAATGATGATGTCCCTCTTACTTTCATTTCCTCTAGAGGAGGGTCCACAGAAGGCATGGCATTTCAATGGTGGAATTTTAGGCATTAGCGAGCAGGTCAAAGAGATATTTTTTGGGGGAAAGAGTGGTCTTTTCAGATTCTGAAATTACAGAAAGTTGGATGTATTGGGAGGAGCTTCAAATTAAACTTTCAAAGACATAGGTTATAGTCTGGGTGTTTCAATTGCTAGCCCTGAGCATGTCAAGTCTTGTAACCTTCCTGATTTCAGTTTCTTGAGCTAGAAAAGGGAGCCTATGAATAACTGCCCTGCCCACTTCCTTATGGTGTTTTGGGGATTTGGTGAACCAACATACAGTTAAAAAGCTTTGAAGATGGTGGGGTTTTGTGGAACAACAAGGGCCTAGTGCTATAATGTGATGACTTCAAGTGTGCCCCACAAAGTCATTCAAGGGACACGCTCACACAATGCTTGCTGGCTGAGGCCGGAGGGAAGGGATTCCTCTCATTGACCCTGAGTGTCATGCACAGACCTCGGGCTTTGGCTTTAGGCAGAACTTGGTTCACCAATAGACCTCCTCCCCTTCCCAGCACATGGGAGATTGTACCTCTCAGCTCCCTTGCTGTTGGGTAGAGCCATGGGGACTAGTTCTGACCAATGAAACAATAGAGGAAGTTCGCTTCCAGGCTAGTGAAACACTCATGCGTGATTCTCCATTCTCTCTCTTTCCCTTTCACGGCAATTGTAGAGGAGGCCTTGTGTTGACACTGGGGGACCCAAAGATCACAGCAGCCAGGATCACTGAGTCCTTGCTTGGAAGGTGGCTTGTGAAGGAGAAATATACACCAGTCGTGTAAAACTGCTGAGATTCTTAGAACTGTTTGTTACTGCAGCACAACCTAACCTATCCTGTCCAACATATAGCCTCAGTCTCAGGTGCCCCTCCTCTGGGATAATAACACGTATTGCACATGTTTGTGGTGAAGATTTAATGAGAGAATGTGTGAAGCTCTTAGCTCAATGTTGGCTCATGGGACGAGCTCATGAAATGTTAGATTCCTGTCCTCTCTGGCAGGGTACTGCATTCTTGACAAAGGCAGATAAGCCCACCTGACCAGACCTTCCCTTGGCCCTCAGAGGCACAACAATGAGGTCAGGAGTTCCTCATGGAAGCAGATGCACAATCCTTATTAACCTGCAAGTATTATGAGTTCTGTCTCTCCACACTTCCCATCTCTTTTCATAGAAATCCTGGGGCAGTAATTTGAGGCTGCTGAGAGATGTGGCACTGACAGCCGCTGACATCCGTCTTCCGTTTGCAACAAGCTGTGGCAACTCCACTTTCCCCACCCCACCTCCACCAACTGGCTTCTCTTCTGCTGGGGGTAGGGGTGGGGACTGAATGGCTGGGGAGTCGGTGGTGGGTGGGGAGGGGCATTCCTTCCTCATTTACCATGATCTGTCCCCCTCAGCCTAAGGGAAGCATTTGGGAAGATCAGCATTCAGTAGGGCTTCTGAACCTCGCTTAGTACGTGCCTTGACTCAGTAAAAAAACCAAATAATTGCAAAATAATAAATAAAGAAAGAAAATAAAAACTCTACGCTGTGGGTGCCTTTTTTGTTTTTTGAAGTGAAGGTGAATGAAATGGTGATATGCTAGGAATAAACCATAAACTCGATGCCTGAAAAGGTAGAAACAAAACTTCTATGGAAAAGCACCTTTCCCCACCCCCCACCTTTTCCTTTTTTGAGGCAGGGCTTATTCTGTCACCCAGTCTGGGGTGCAATGGTGTGATCTCGGCTCACTACAACCTCTGTTTCCTGGGCTCAGACGATCCTCCTACCTCAGACTCCTGAGTAGCTGGGACTACGGGTACGCACCACCATGCTCAGCTAATTTTTTAAGAAATGGGGTTTTGCTATGTCGCCCAGACTGGTCACAAACTCCTGGGCTCAAGCAGTATGCCTGCCTCAGCTCCTAAAAGCGCTGAGATTACAGCTATGAGCCACCATGCCCAGCCACCTTTTCCTTTTTTTTTTTTTTTTTTTTTTGAGACAGAGTCTTGCTCTGTCGCCCAGGCTGGAGTGCAGTGGCACAATCCCGGCTCACTGCAAGCTCCGCCTCCCGGGTTCACGCCATTCTCCTGCCTCAGCCTCCCGAGTAGCTGGGACTACAGGCGCCCGCCACTGCGCCCGGCTAATTTTTTCTATTTTTAGTAGAGACGGGGTTTCACCATGGTCTCGATCTCCTGACCTTGTGATCCGCCCGCCTCGGCCTCCCAAAGTGCTGGGATTACAGGCGTGAGCCACCGCGCCCGGCCACCTTTTCCTTTTCAATAATGGTCCAAGATGTGGTTCTGTCCGGGTGCTTCTGCAACCAGGCTGGTCCTTTTAGCTGAATCAGGAAAGTGATTTCTTGAATCCCACAGAGAGGAACTGGAGAGCTTAAAAAGCCTTTAGAAAGTTAACTCAGGGTGATTGTAGTCTTTTCCAGAGCCAGGAACTGAGGCCTCACCGGACACCTTCCCCCACAATGTCCTCCCACTCTTCCGTGAGCTCACACATCCAGGCACACACATACCCATTCAGTTATGGAGGAGAGGACGGGAGCAACTGGAGAAGCTTCCAGCCTAACCTTTGAAGACTCAAAAGAAATTCAAGTCCATTTTCAAAGTGTAGCCCTGGCTGTGGTGGGGCCTGGTCCTGACCTGCAGGAGCTGTGGCTAGACTAGTAAGGAGCTACTCCAGACAGGCCAGGAAAATAGATTCCACTTCCCACACCCCACCTTATGAGAAACAGATGACTCCTTTCTGAGAAACGGTGAGCGCCTCCAGAAATCCATCCCTGTCCCCTTTTTTATTTTGTTCCAAAGCAAATACTTCCCTTGGCTTCTGTTCTCCTGTCCAGACAAGCTCTGCAGGAGCGGAACTCCCAGAGCCAGGGACCTGGACTTGAATGGAAGTCAAAGAACCTATGGGTGAGCTATGACCACAGACTGGTGGGCTGATTTCATAACAAGTGCTCCAGACTTACATATCCAAATAAGCATTCCCTTCAAAATCATCACCTAGGTAGGCTATAGGTTTACTTCAAGGGTAATTAACAAAGGTATCAATATTGATGGAACATCTGCCAAATGTTAGGCTTGCGCTAAGGGGCCTATGGGTATTAGCCCATTTGACCCTCATAGCCTCAGTAACATGAGAAAACTGAGGTTCAGAGAGTCACATCACTACTGGGTGATAAGGCTGAACTCAGGTCATCTGACTTCAAAACCGGGGTTAGAATGACTTTCAGAGTCAGGAGTGAACGCAGTCCTTTAAGATCTCACTGCTGGCATAAGGACCTACCTTTATCAGGTTCAGCCAGTGCAATCCAGAGCCGTCACACTCTCATTATTTCATTGAAATCTCTCCACAGTGTGACATGTGGGTGATCACCACGACCTTCGTAGGCAGGAAGCTGGGTAACTCAGAGAGGTTACGGAACTGGCTATTACAAGAAGTGGCACTGAGATAACTCTTGGGAATGATTTGACTTCTGGAAACAGCCAAAAACTATTTGTAGCAAAGTCAACTAAACTGGGTAAGTCCTCAAGGTGGGCAAAATTAGGCATACTCAATAAAAATTTACACAAACTGCTCATCGTGTGTGGTACATAGGCTGGTCATGAAGACATGGCCTCGGTTCTTAGCAGCCTGAGCCAAAATCTGCCTCCTTGTAATTTGCCTCTGGGGCTCCAATTTGAATTTGGAGGTGCATTGAATTGGTTGATTTAATACCCCTACCCCTCTTCCACGCCTTCCTAACAAGCCTGGTTATCTGATTACCAAACTGGGCAGACTAGAAGCAGCAAATTAGAAAACACAGAGATGTGGCCAGGTGCGGTGGCTCACGCCTGTTATCCCAGCACTTTGGGAGGCCAAGGTGGGTGGATTGCCTGAGCTCGGGAGTTCCAGACCAGCCTGGGCAACATGGCGAAATCCCATCTCTACTAAAAATACAAAAATTAGCAAGGCGTGGTGGTGTGCGCCTGTAATCCCAGCTACCCAAAAGGCTGAGGCATGAGAATCACTGGAACCTGGGGAGCAGAGGCTGCAGTGAGCTGAGATTGTGCCACTGCACTCCAGCCTGGGTGACAGAGCAAGACTCTGTCTCAAAACAAAACAAAACACAAAAAATTAGCCATGGTTGTGTGCACCTGTAATCCCAGTCACTCAGAAGGCTGAGGCATGAAATCACTTGAACCCAGGAGGCAGAGGTTGCAGTGAGCCAGGATTGTGTCAGGATCGTGCCATTATACTTCAGCCAGGGCAACAGAGTCAGACTCTGTCTCAAAAAAAAAAAAAAAAAAAAGGAAAGAAAAGAAAACACAGAGATGCATTATTCAAATCACCTGGGAAGTTTCTAACCTACTGAAGTCTGGGTTCCCCTCCCAGAGAGTCTATTTTTATTGGTCAGCTTTGGGGCCCAGGTATGGTTTTGTGTGTGTGTGTGTGTGTGTGTGTGTGTGTGTGTGTGTGTGTTTATTTATTTTTGGTTTTTGTTGTTTTTTTGAGACGGAGTTTCACTCTTGTTGCCCAGGCTGGAGTGCAGTGGCACGATTTCTGCTCACTGCAACCTCTGCCTCCCAGGTTCAAGTGATTCTCCTATCTCAGCCTCCTGAGTAGCTGGGATTGCAGAAGCATGCCACCACGCTTGGCTAACTTTTGTATTTTTAGTAGAGACGGGGTTTTGCCATGTTGCCCAGGCTGATCATGGACTCCTGAGCTCAGGCAATCCACCCACTTCGGCCTCCTAAAGTGCTGGGATAACAGGCATGAGCCACCACGCCCAACCACATCTCTGTGTTTTCTAATTTGCTGCTTCTAGTCTGCCCAGTTTGGTAACCAGATAACCAGGCTTGTTAGGAAGGCGTGAGCCACCGAGCCCAGCTGTGGTTGTTATTTTTGAAGTTCATCAGGTAATTCTAGCCAGGGTTGGGAACTGCAGTGTTAGGAAGAGAGAATTTAGACTAGTTCAAGGTGTCACAGGAAGCGAGCACCAGAGCTGGGCTTTAAGCCACAGCCCACCTGACCATTCAGACTAAGCAAGTGCTCAGTAAATATGATGTCAACCCTCCTGCTCAGGGGTGGCACCATGAAAGTAAATCCAGCTTTCCAGTGAGATCCTATTTGCCAGGGATTGAGGCAGGTGCCTGCTCCCTGCCTCCTCCATTCCCGAGAGCCAAAGGAGGCCCAGGGGTGGTACTGCCTGTGTTCCTGCCTTGCTGCTGCTTCTTCCTTGTTTTATTTGAGACAGCGTCTCCCTCTGTCACCCAGGCTGCAGAGCAGCAGCACGATCTCAGCTCACTGCAACCTCCACCTTCTGGGCTCAGGTGATTCTCCTGCCTCAGCCTCCCGAGTAGCTGGGACTACAGGTGTACACCACCACACCTGGCTAATTTTTGTATCTTTAGTAGAGACGGGGTTTCGCCAGGTTGGCCAGGCTGGTCTTGAACTTCTGACCTCAAGTGATCTGCCCACCTTGGCCTCCCAAAGTGCTGGGATTACAGGTATGAGCCGCCACACCTGGCCCTGCCTTGCTTCTGTTAAGATTTTGAATCCTTGTCTAATTTAATTTAGCTTTACAGGGAGTGTGTGTGTGTGTGTGCATGCGCGTGTGTGTGTGTGCGTGCATGCATGCATGCATGTATGTGTGTGTGTGTGTCTGTCCATCTGTCTGTATACCCATAACCTTTAGCTTGAGGGGACATGAGGAGAGGGATGGCCCCCTGGTCCTGGCACTTTCCTGCATGACACTGATAGGAATAGCAAGCCACAGACACCGTGACAAGGATGGACTGGGACTGTCTCCACTGTGACTCCTCATTGGAGAGGCCACCAAGGAGCCAGACCCTGCCTGGTCCGTCTCCCTGGGCAGCTCTGTACTTCAGCCTCTCTAGTTGTCTTTTTTCATCAGTGCAAAGTTCCCCCAGGTGCTCGGGTCCTGGCTCCACATACAGATGCATTTGTCAGTTGCTACACCCCTTACCTTTCCCTTCCATGGCTACCACATCCTTCATCCCTCAGCACAAGGACATACTTTATCTTTGAGAGAGCAGACCGGAATTTCAGGCCAAGAATAAGGCACGGGTGTGCAGTGATGAGCTCAACTTCCTACCATCTATACAGTTTACCAAACGCTTCCACAGATGCAATTTCATTTAGTACATCCTCAAAATAACCTTGTATAAAGGATAATTTTATGTGTCAACCTGACTAAGCAACAGGGTGCCCAGATATTTTTGTCAAACATTAGTCTGGGTGTTTCTGTGAGAGTGCTGGGTTGAGAGGAACATTGAAATCAGTGGACTGTACCTTCCCTTCCGAGTTTCTGGGTGGGCCTCATCCAATCAGTTGAAGGCCTGAACAGAACAAAGGCTGACCCTCCCCTGAGGAAGAACACAGGATTCTTCCTGCCTGTTGACCTCCAAGCTGGGACATCAGCTTTTTTCCTGCTTTTGGACCCTTTCCTCTGATGAGACATCGGCTCTCCTGGCTCTTGGGCCTTTGCACTTGGACTAGAATGAAACCATTTGCTCTCCTGGGTCTCAGCTTGCCGACTCACCCTGCAGATCTTGGGACTCATCTGCCTGCATAATCACAGGAACCAGTTTCCTGTAAGAAATCTCTTCCGGCCAGGTGCAGCGGCTCACACCTGTAATCCCAGCACTTTGGGAGGCTGAGGCGGGTGGATCACTTGAGGTCAGGAGTTCAAGACCAGCCTGGCCAACAGGGTGAAACCCCGTGTCTACTAAAAATACAGAAAATTAGCCAGGCATGGTGGCACGCACCTGTAATCCCAGCTACTTGGGAGGTTGAGGCAGGAGCATCGCTGGAACCCAGGAGGCAGAGGTTGCAGTGAACCGAGATCTTACCACCGCACTCTAGCCTGGGAGACAGAGTAAGACTCTGTCTCAAAAAAGAAAAAAAAAGAAAAAAGAAAAAAGGAAAAAGAAATTTCTCCCTCACACATCCCATTGGTTCTGTTTCTCAGGAACACCCTAATACACCTTGTCTCACAGATATTGCTAATCTTCTCATTTTACAGATGAGAAAATATTCGAGTCAAAGCCACTGTATATGTGGCCAGCCCTGAAAAAAGTTCTGTAACTTGTTCAAGGTCAGTGTCCTCGGTAGAGCAAGACTTGAAGGTAGGTTTAATTTATTAAATTATACAGCCTTTCTGGGAACTCTCTTTCTCAAGCACAGGGCCCTCCTTGAGAACCCAACCCTCAAGGGGCTACTCCTGAACTTAGGATTAGCTGTCTCCAGCCCCTGAGAGGCCTGAGAAAACTGAGTGTTTCTTTTCTGGGCTCCAGGTTCTTCCCAATTTAGCTCTGGATTAAAGTGTGCTCCCCTGATGATGGGCCACTGACACCCACTCAGGTGTGTGCTGCCCTTACCTCTCTAACAGCAGCACCTGGATTTTGCTCACTCTCACTCTGCTCTCCTTGCCCGCTTCTTTCTCGCCATGTTTCGTGCATTGTGCAGCTCACCTTGACCAGGTAGAGCTCCCACTTCAGCCCCCTCCCCATCTTGTCCAGTACATGCCTGGATCTATGATCTCTGATTCTTTCACAGGGAGCTATGCAAATGGATATTGACAGATGAGTTAAACACAGGCACTGTCCTTCCCTGTTCTACAGTCCTTTCCTTTTTTTTTTTATTTGAGATGGATTCTCACTCTGTCTCCCAGGCTGGAGTGCAGTGGCGCAATCTCGGCTCACTGCAACCTCTCCGCCTCCCCGGTTCAAGTGATTCTCCTACCTCAGACTCCTGAGTAGCTGGGGTTACAGGCGCATGCCACCAAATCCAGCTAATGTTTGTATTTTCAGTAGAGATGGGGTTTTGTCACGTTGGCCAGGCTGGTCTTGAATTCCTGACCTCAGGTGATCTGCCCACCTCGGCCTCCCAAAGTGCTGGGATTACAGGCGTAAGCCACTGCGCCTGGCCAGTCCTTTCCTTTTTAAAGAGCTGAAAATATTTCAGAACCCACATAATTTCCATCTTGTTGTCAAGCCACAACCATTGTTTCAGAGAGAAGGCTCTATATGAAAAAGACTAGGTCTTTTTTTTTTTTTTTTTTTTTTGTAATCACGTGCCTCTAGATATGAAAAAAACTAGGTCTTTTGAATCTCCATTTCTCTCCCCACCTCCTTATACATTCCTTTCTCACTCCAGATAATTGCCTCCTCCCTGCAGGTTTATTTCCAAAGTAATTCAAGAAAATTGCTTTGACCCCTGTTTGATGGATCCACACGTTGTGATCTTCTGTGGCTCCTAAAATGTTTTAGAGTTTTCTGGCGGGGGGATAGGTTAGCTTTTTCTTGGCCATAGACTGGGTAGTTCTGGTATGACAGCAAATGTAATCTAATTTTTCTTCTTTTTTCTTATTTATTTATTCATTCATTTTTTTTTCAGCTCCAGCTCCAAGGAATTCTGATTTTTAGATGATGAAAAAAACGAAGGAAAGAAAGGAAGGAAGAAGTAGAGGAAAGAAAGCAAGAAAGAAACGAATAGCAGCATCCAACAATGAAGTTTACATGTACCTTAAGGGAAAGAATTTTGTAAGAAAGCGTTTATTTGCAGATAATGTCTGCAAATTGCACCTGTGGCCAACCAGAAATGGGGAGGACTGACAACTGCAGCAAGCCACTTACCAGTTTCAAAATTATATTTTTCTCATTTTCCCCATTTTTAGTAGTTGAAAACACTTCAACACATTCACTGTTAATAATTCTTGCCTCTGAGCATATAGGAAATAGGTTAGTGATGGGACGCGCTCAGGATTATAGGCCATGGTGGGAGATAAGAAGATCTTTGAGACCTGAACAACTTCCTCCATGAGGCTGTCACTCAGGGCAGCTCCTGGCTAAGACCTGGGAACCGTGCTGTTAAGCTGTGCTGACATGGAGTTAGAAGGAATGTGGAGGAGGGCTTTCCAGAAGGCAGGAGCCTGGAAGAGGGACTTGAGGGTCTTGAAGAAAAGGCATGTGGGCAGGAGTGTCAGGAGGGCCATGAGGTAATGCTCCCAGAGTGCTCTGAGCCCTCTGGTTAAAGGACATTTAACCACAGATTATTATCCTGCCTATTATTTGTGTATGTAATAACAGCTATGACAATGGATGCTGTAAAGGTCAGCCCTGGGGCTCCTGTTGTCTGATGCACTTAGTAAGAGTTGGGGGTGGAAAAGAGTTGATGAGGCTTGCTGTTGATCTAAACACTTTTCAGCCGGCCAAGGCCAAGGCATGGGGTGCCTATGAGAAACCCCAGATGAAACTGATCTCCTGTGGTCCTCAGGCAAGGATGGCAGCTGAAATTTAACTTGAATATGTGCAAGGTAAGGCCCACGGTGTGAAAGCTCATCTCAGCATCTTTTTGAGGGCAGAACTCTCAGGGTGGAACCCTGAGAGGCTGGACCAGACACAGAGAGTAGGCACTCACTCAGTTCAGGGCAGAGGCCTGCCTTGGTCACCAAGCACACAGCATGCCAGGTGGAGTGGGGCCATGGGCTCTGGGCTCCTGAACAGTTACTAGGCCCCACAGGGGTTTGGACTGCCCTTTCCTGTCTAGAGTCATCTCAGATCTCACTGGGTATTGCTTGGTAGGACTGGCAATTCCACCCCTTCACCTTACATGAAGAGAGGGCGGATCTTGGAGGAGAGACCTGCCCAAGGTCACCCACCTAGAGGGAGGTTGAGCTAGGACCAGAAGCTGGGCCCTTGTCTTCCAGTTGGAGTATCTCCTCCACTCCACCTTGTCTGCACGCCTCCCATCCAACCTGAGGCAGGTAAACAGCTGCCTCACAGCCCCCAGCTGGAGATAGTGGGAGATGGGAAGCCCAGGGGCCACCCAGTTCTCCTTACTCCACTCCAGTCACTTCCAACAAATGTGTTTTGAGTACTTGTTACATATCGTGCACTGTCACACATGGGGGATAAGGACATGAAGTTTAGTATCAGACCTTGGTCATTTAATCCCTTTGAGCCTTGACTTCCTCATCTGGAAAATGTGCAACACCAACCCCTGTGTCTAACACATATAGTGAGTGTTCCCTTAAAGGTACAAGATGAAGGCCAGCTCTCAGGAAGTTGGCGTCTGTCAGGGGAGCCAGGTTCATCATCAGCGATACTCAATGTGTACAAACAAAGTTGTTTAAGAGCAGAAGAAGGAATAACTAACTCTAGCTAGGCTGTACCAATATCTGCTCTGCCACATTGCGGCTGGATGACCAGAAGCAAGTTCCTCACCCTCTCTAACGGAGCCTGAATTGCCTTATTGGTAAATGGGATGATGTAAGTAGCACATAAATGCCAGCTTATGGATTTATGAATTGGAGATAACAAATATAAAGCATTTGACAGTTAGTAGGCATCAATAGAGTATATCTTTTTTTTTCTTTTCTTTTTTTTGCTTGAAGCCAAATCTTCACAGAAGAGGTAACATTTGTGTTAGGTTTTGAGAGACAGGCAGAGCTTTATGGGGAGAAGATGGACAGGGCAGCATGCACAGAGGCATGAAGACATGAAAATATGGCATCTTCAGAGAAGGACAAGAAGCTTGGGGATTCTGGAGCAAGGCATGTGTAGGAGAGTGGTAGAGAGACTGGGACCAGGCTGTGATGGGCCTTGTACCCAATGTAAAGAAATTTGGATCTATGAACAATGAGGACCGTTAGGGGTTTTTGAACTTAGGCAAGACATGGTCAAATTAGCATTTATAAGATATGCTTTGTTAGCATTTCCTTGGCTGTTTGTTTTTGCTTGTTTCACCGAGAGTCGCATTCTAACAACAGTAACACAACAGTGATAAACTCCTGAATGTCTATCAGAACTCTCTTCATTGCAAGTGACAGGAAACCAAACTCAAGTTAGGTGTGATGGTTTGAAAATATGTCTGCTGGGCCAAGTGTAGTGGCTTATGCCTGTAGTTTGGGAGGCTGAAGTGGGAGGATCACTTGAGGCCAGGAGTCCAAAACCAGCCTGCGCAACATAGTGAAACTCCATCTCTACAAAAAATCAAACAAGTTAGCCAGGTGTAGTGGTGCATGCCTGTAGTCCTAGCTACTCAGGAGGCTGAGGATTGCTT
Organism: Theropithecus gelada; assembly: GCF_003255815.1. NCBI lineage: Eukaryota > Metazoa > Chordata > Mammalia > Primates > Cercopithecidae > Theropithecus > Theropithecus gelada. Next base: position 70,374,914 of record NC_037675.1, on the reverse strand, counting down.
GAGCCCAGGAGTTTGGGGCTGCAGTGAGCTGTCATTGCACCACTGCACTCCAGCCTGGGTGACATCGTGAGACACAGTCAAAAAAAAGAAAGAAAGGAAGGAAGGAAGGAAGGAAGGAAGGAAGGAAGGAAGGGAGGGAGGGAGGGAGGGAGGGAGGGAGGGAGGAAGGAAAGAAGGAAGAAAGAAAGGAAGGAAGGAAGGAAGGAAGGAAGGAAAAAGATGTTCACAAATTCTTTGATACTCCTCCCTTCAAGTGGTAAAGGCTGATCCCCCTCCCTTTGAGCGTAGACTGGACTTGATAATTCATTTCCCACAAATAGAATAAGTGGGAAGTGACAATGCAAGACTCCAGAGACTAGGTCATAAAAGGCACAGAGGCTTCCCCCTCACTGGCCCTCTCCTGGGTGACTCCTCCGGAGGAAGCCAGCCGTGTTCTGAGAACACTTCATCAGCCTAAGGACAGCCCGCATGGCAAGGAACTGAAACCTCTGTCAAAAGACACATGGGTGGACCAGCATGTGATTTCACATCCTTCAGGCCTGGTCAAGCCTCCAGATTCCTTGCTAACATTCAGTCTGAAATCACATGAGAGACGCCGAGCCAGCACCACCCCGCTAAGCTGCTCCCAAATCCTTGACCTACACACATTGTGCAATAAGAAATGTTTGTTTTTTGAAGCCCCTAAATTTTGCAGTAATCTATTATGCAGCAATAGATAGCTAATACATCAGCTTAAGCAAAAAGGAAACTTATTGGTGTACATAACTGTGAAGACTAGAGGTAGGGACAACTAGATGCGAGTCATCAAAAGACATCATTGGGGGCTGGACGTGGTGGCTCACGCCTGTAATCCCAGCACTTTGGGAGGCTGAAGCAGGTGGATCATTTGAAGTCAAGAGTTTAAGACCAGTCTGGCCAACATGGTGAAACTCCATCTCTACTAAAAACACACAAAAAATTAGCTGGGCGTGTTGGTACATATCTGTAATCCCAGCTACTCAGGAGGCTGAGGAAGGAGAATTGCTTGAACTCGGGAGGTGGAGGTGGCAGTGAACTGAGATGGCACCACTGCACTCCAACCTGAGTGTCGGAATGAGACTGTCTCTAAATAAACAAATAAAAAGCTGGGCATGGTGGTGCATGCCTGTAATCCCAGCTACTCGGGAGGCTAAGGTGGTAGGATTGTTTGACCCCAGGGAGTCAAGGCTGCAGGGAGCCGTGATAGCGCACCACACACTCCAGCTTGGGTGACAGAGCCTCAAAGAAAAGACAGAGACCCTGCCTCAAAGAAAAAAAAAAAGAAAAGTTTCATTGTGTGTCCTTCATTCTGATTCGGTCCCATGCCCTAAGCCAATCGTGTGCTTTGATTGGCTAGGCCTGTCATTTGCCCAGCCCTGTTGACTAGGGGTGGGGTCAACTCTACCTGAAGCCCAGGGATTGGAGCAGGGGAGGTGCCCTCCCAGAAGAATATCAAGGTATGGTTGCCAGGAGGGGGAAATGGTTGCTGGACAGCAAAACAACAGGTATCTATTATACCCACATTTGCATTGTACTTTTCGGTGTGTGTCTCATGTGCATTATTTCTTGCTAGCTACTGTGACCTATTGGCTGTTCCTGGAATGCTCATGTTTTCTCACCCATTTAGGTCTTAAAGGCTACCTACTCAACAAAACTTCCCTGAACACTGCATTTAAAATATGTAACCTCCCTCTACTTCTCCCCAAATTCTCAAATTCCCCTTCTCTGCTATATATATATATATATATATATATATATATATATATATATATATATTTTTTTTTTTTTTTTTTTCCTGATAGCTTAACACTATCATATTATTTTACTTCTTCATTTTCTTATCAGGCTCTCCCAGTTGAAGTGTAAGCTCCATGGGGTATGGACTTGTGTCCATTCTGGTCACTGCTACATCATCTGTGCCAAAACAGTGTCTGGCACATAGTAGGTACTCAATAAAAAATAGCTGAATGAATGAATGAATGTGCACAGCCATCCTGTGAGGTAGGTGGGATGGAGGTGATTCTCTCTGTGTTATAGATAAGGACATTGAAATTTGAGAGAAGGATCCTGTTGGTACAAAGATTTTAAAAAATTTTTTAACTTTAACTGTTTAGTGCTAATGAGAAAACAGCAGAGGGAACTTGATTCATTACAGTGTGTTCCAATCAAGTGAACGTTAAATGATGCCCTGATGCAGGAGTTCAAATAGAGAAAGTGGTAGGAGAATTGAGTCATTGCCTGGCACGTGGTGATACAGGCATCCCCAATGCAGAAAGAACCACCTGCTTGATCACAGTCAGAACTAAATCATGCTGGGAGTAGCAATTTTGTTTCAGCAAATAGCAACAGTTACATTTAAATTAGTGTGACTAATTTGGATCTTACTGGTTTTATAGTTTCTTTTAAATAGAATTTGTAAGCTTGTTTTCATTTTATAGTTGATTGTAAACCCCAAACCTCAGTAAGTTTTGTACCTAGTTTTATGTTCATACACATTTAAGGAACTTTAAAATAAAAATTAAGTAACTTTGTGAGGATTTGTATCCTTTCAAAAGGAACTTGCTTAGTATTCAAGATAGAGAAACATTGTTTCAGAAGATTTCAAATCCTCTTCTCACTGGAGATAAAAAGGAGGAGTTGCAGAAAGATGTTCTTAGAACAGGGCTCAGAACTTCATTACTGGGAGCTTAAAGACTGTCTGGTGAATCCAGCCCTGTCATTTTGCAGATAAGTAAACTGAAGCCCAGCGAGTTCAGGTCTCCTGGCCTTATCCTGCTTCCCACATAAGGATATCTGCCCCTAAAAGCTATCCCATCATTTCCATGGAAGTGATCTGGACAGAGTGACTTTTCAGCTAGTGGCTGCTGTAACTTGTAAGGCCAGGGCTGTGTTGTGGGGGAGGTGGAGGGTTAGGCATCAAAGTGGGGATTATTGATTCTTCCAATCTATGAACATAATAAATCATCTTTCCATTTATTTAGGTCTTTACATTCTCAGCTGTGATTTGAGTGTATTGCTCTGATTTTTGCTGGGAACGAGAGACAGCTGGGGAAAAGCTCCCAGCCCTCCTTGGAGGGCCCAGGCTGGGCAGCTCTCAAGCCTGATTAGCTCTGCTCCCAGAGCTGACCTCAAGGTAGCCATCTAAGGTAGAGATTTCTGAGGGTCCAGGTTGGTTTACCCTGGGTGTCTGGGGGAGATACATATGCCTGATCACTAGGGAAAAGAATGCACCAGGCCTGGTACAATGGTGCTTGCTTGCAATCCCAGCACTTTGGGAGGCTGAGGAGGGTGGATCACCTAAGGTCAGGAGCTCGAGATCAGCCTGACAAACATGGTGAAACCCCATCTCTACAAAAAAAAAAAAACAAAAAACAAAAAAAAAACAAACAATTAGCCAGGTGTGGTGGCACATGCCTGTAATCCCAGCTACCTGGGAGGAGGCTGAGGAAGAAGAATTGCCTGAACCTGGGAGGTGGAGGTTGCAGTGAGCCGAGAACGCACCATTGCACTCGAGCTTGGGCAACAAGAGTGAAACTCTGTCAAAAAAAAAAAGGTGTGCCAGACAGGCCAGATATTCTCTCACCTGAGACCCTAGAGCTGGGCGGAGCATGGGAAGCACAGGAAATTTCCTGCCAGCCTCTCATTAGAAATCCCGCATGAGGGAAATTGCGGAGTGTCTCCGGCCCTGCATCACTGGTCTCTGGTGGGAGGGAAAGGAACTGGCCCTATGGCAAACAGTTCCAGTGAAGCAGAAGCTGGTGCGGAGGAATTCATCCTGGTGGGTGATGGCTGAGTGCTACTGGCTGGGGCATGGGACTGGGGACAGCCAACTCAATTTCACCACCCCGAGCTTCATGAGGTTCTCAGGAGGCCCAATAACTTAGGAAATGCTTGTGTGGACTATGGCAAAGGACTGGCCTCCCTGAGCCTCCCACGGATTGATGGAGAAACAGGCAGTGAGATGGAATTTTGCTGATGCCATTTTTCATTTAGTGAATATTGAACTGGAACACCTATTGTGTCCTAGGCTCCGTGTTACACTGAGTGGGGGAAAGAAGAGGGTTGAGGCTTCATAGAGACAGTGTGAGAGAAAAAATGGACAAAGGACTAAAATAAAGCAAAGTATACTCTCTTAGTCACAAATGGTATGCTATGAGTGTTTGGGGAAGGAAGTCTATTAATTATATTGCTACTGGGACTGAGGACAAAACTGAGATTTCTGATTTCCCAAGGCCGAAATCCAAAAAACTACAGTGATTTATTTCCTACCTCCTTCTAGCATTCTACAAACACTCTAATGACTATATGCCCTGTGCTCTTAGAAAGAGCTCGTAGGAGCCTATCACCATTAGGCTGTAAGGTTAGAGAAAAACTCAGGATACAAGGAAGGCAATGGCCAGATATCTGGGCGGGAGGTTATTAGTGTTTTTAGTTTCCAGAATATTGCAGATCCTACTTGTCTATGTTTCCACACAGGGCCTTGCATGGTCAGTCACCCATAGCAGGGTGGAAAAGAAACTTACGAGCATTGAGGTGGCCTGCTGCATGCCAGGCATGCGGCTGACACTCTCCCTTCTTTATGTCACCTCATGTGTCAATCCAGTTCTTTTTTTTTTTTTTTTTTTTTAGATGGAGTTTTGCTCTTGTTGCCCAGGCTGGAGTGCAATGGTGTGATCTCAGCTCACCACAACCTCCACCTCCATGTTCAAGTGATTCTCTTGCTTCAGCCTCCTGAGTAGCTGGGATTACAGGCATGCACCACCACACCTGACTAATTTTTCATATTTAGTAAAGCTTGTGTTATACTGAGACTAAAGTCCCCAGTATCATCTCACAGCGTGATGGTCATGAGTGAGAAGATGGGTCAGTGTGTTACCTTGGTCCACCTCAGGACTTCCCTTATTGAGAAGATAAGTTCATCAGTTATTGTTTTAACTTACTTCCTGACCGTCTTCCCACACACTGTGAGCATCCTCACCCATCAAAACTCCCCCCTTTTCTCAGACTCAGATGAGGGTCTTTCTTTCTTTTCTTTTTCTTTTTTTTTTTTTTTTTGAGACCAGCTCTTGCTCTGTCACCCAGGCTGGGGTGCAGTGGTGAGATCTCAGCTCACTGCAAACTCTGCCTCCTGAGCTCAAGTGATCTGCCACCTCCACCTCCCAAATAGCTGAGACTACAGGTGTAAACCACCATATCTGGCTAATTTTTGTATTTTTAGTAGAGACAGGGTTTCACCATGTTGGCCAGGCTGGTTTTGAAATGTGCTCAAGTGATCCGCTTGCCTTGGCCGTCCAAAGTGCTTGGATTACAGGCATGAGCCACCTTACCCAGCCAGATGAGGGCCTTTCTTCTTGTTCAGTGGCCCATCCCTTAGCCTGTGTCCTTGAACCTATACGGTTCTATCTCCGCAAGAACTTCGTGCTGTCCCTCAACTTTCCTTTCCCTTTTTTTTTTTTTTTCTTTTCTAGACAGAGTCTGGCTCTGTCACCCAGGCTGGAGTGCAGTGGCCCAATCATGGCTCATTGCAGCCTCGACTTTCCAGGCTCTAGCGATCCTCCCACCTCAGCCTCCCAAGCAGCTGGGACCACAGGTGCACTCCACCATGCCCAGCTAATTTTTAGTATTTTTGGTAGAGATGGGTTTTTACCATGTTCCTGAGCTCAATCGATCCACTTCCCTTGGCTGTCCAAAGTTCTAGGACTACAGGCATGAGCCACTCCACCTGGCTCCCTCAGCTTTCTTTTGCTTACATTTTCAACTTTTTCCCCTTAACCGAATTCTTCTTCTCAAACAGCTCACATTTTCCAGTTTTAAAAGAAATCCTCCTTTGATCTCAGTACTCACCTCTAGCTACTGCCCCTCTAGCTACTTCTTTTTCCCCTCTATATTCACTGTCTCCATTTATTCACTCCTAATGTCTCTTTAAACTTACAGCTTTCACCACTGTGCCAAAATTCCACTGGCCAAGGTCACCAATTAATTTTCAACTGTCATATCCAAGAACACTGTTTAGGCCTTACTTTCCAGACTTTTTAAATATATCTGATATTGCCAATTCCTCTTACTTTGAAACCTTAACTCCTTTGACCTCCACAACATCATATACTCCTGGCCCTCCTCATTCCTGGATGACCATTTTCTTTGTCTCCTTCAGGGGTTTTTGTTCTTTGCTGTCGCTAAGTGTTGCTCTTTGGGGTTCTGCCCTCTTCTCATCTCCACCTGGGCATTCTTCATGGGTGGTCTCCTCGTGTTAATATCATCCATATGCAGATGACTCTCAACTCTGTTTTGCCTGAGGTCAGGGCTACGCAGTCAAACTGCTTGCTGGACAATGGAATCTGGACATTCTAAGAGCACTCCAAATTCAATGGGTTCAAACTCAATCCATGATTCTGTTCGCAAATATTTTCCTCTTCTGTTCTATCTCAATTGGTCGTAGTGCCACCATTCACCAGATCACCTAAACTATAAACTCATGATTAAAGCAGGATTGCTCAACCTCAGCACTCTTGATATTTTGGGCTGGTTAATTCTTTCTTTCTTTCCTTCCTTCCTTCCTTCCTTCCTTCCTTCCTTCCTTCCTTCCTTCCTTCCTTCTTTCTTTTCTTGTCTGGACAGGGTGTTGCTCTGTCACCCAGGCTGGAATGCAATGGTGCAACCATGGCTCACTGCAGTCCTGACCTCCCGGGCTCAAGCAATCATCCTGCCTCAGCCCCCCATGTAGCTGAGACTACAGATTCACACCACCACGGCCAGCTAATTTTTGTTTTTTTGGTAAAGATGGGTTTTTGCCACATTGCCCAGGCTGGTCTTGAACTCCTCACCTCAAGCAATCCACCCGCCTCAGCTTCCCAAAGGGTTGGGATTACAGGCATGAACCATCATGCCTGGCCTGGATAATTCTTTGTTGTGGGGATGCTGTCCTATCCATTGTAGAATGTTTAGCAGCATTCCTAACCTGCATCCACTGGACACCAGTAGGAACCCACCAGCTGTGATAACCCAAAATGACTCCAGACATCAACAAATATCCCTTGTGAGACAGAGCTGTTAAAATATCCTAGGGTTGAGAACCACTGGGGTTAAAGGCATGGGTCTGGGAGTCACATATATTGGTGCCATTTTGGACCAATTACTACCTTTCTGAGCCTCAGTTTGTTTTCTCTATAAGACAGACACAACTCTTACCTCATAGGAGGAACTTAATATAGGTAAAGTGCATAGGATCTCTCAACAAAAACACTTCTCTTTTCTCCACAATCCTAGGTCTTTCAGTTTTACCTCTTAAGTATTTCTGGTCTCTCCACACTTTTCCATTTCAACCTGGATTATTGCAACAGCTTTGCAACTGGTGTCAAAGCTTCCAGCCAGCCTTGCTCCCTTTAGATCCACACTCCACCTGGCACATGAGGCCTTCATGGTCTGGCTGCTGTGCACCTCTCTAGCCCCATCTCTTGCCCCTCCCAGCCTTGGATTTCTAGTCCAGCCACGTTGAGATGCTAGACATTCCTTTGTATACCATGCAGTTTCCTGTCCCTGTGCATTAGCTTGTGCTTGTCCTTCCTTCTGGAATAACTTCGCACACTCTTTATCTGGCTGACTCTCATTCTTTAAGGTTCACTTAAGTTTCACCTCCTCCAAAAAGTTAAGGCTGGAGCCTCCTTTCCCACGGGGTTCAGTGTCCCTCCTCTGTTCTAACAGTACCCTTGTCAGATCTCTCTCCTTGCATCTAGCTCACGACATCATGTTTTTGTTTCTGTGTCTGTCTGCTGGGCTGTGTGTGACGGGGACTATGGCTTTTTCATCTCTATATACGTGCCATCTAGTACATTCCCTGATACGCAGATGGTGCTCAGCAAATATTTATTGAGTGAATAAATGGATACAGCACTACCATTACCCTCTGTGTTAAGTTTAGAGCCATAGTTTAGAAGTGGTGATAAAATAGTCCATAAATCAGCTGTCTCTGTGGCTCAGAAGCAGCGTTTCCTCAGCCAGGGGCTTTTGGAAGGCACAGTGCTGAAGGGTAACACTCACATGAATGTGTGCGGTTGACGAATGATGCAGCCAGCGACACCACCCGATATCTGCTTACAACAGCAGCAGCGGCTCTTCTGAGAAGCAGGGGGCATTTTCTTCACCTTTTCCATGGGTGGCCTTTCAGGTATCCACCATCAGCCTGGAGAGAAGGTAGAGGACAAAATCCAGCCCCTAATTCAGGGCCTTTCCTGTCAGTGAACTTCTTCATCTAGCTCCTTCACTCACCTCTGAATTGACATATTTGCATTTCTAAATTTAAATTTAAATTTTTGCAGTTGATGCAGCCATTCATTCTACAAATACAGTCACAAATACAGTCCTCCCTTGGTATTGGCAGGGTATTGGTTTCAGTATCCCCGTGGATACCAAAATCTGAGGATGCTCAAGTCCCTCACAGTGAGCCCGGGTATCTGCAGGTTCTGAAGCCTGTGGATATAAAGGGCCAAATGCATATATGTATGTATATATTTTGAGACAGTCTTGTTTTGTCACCCAGGCTGGAGTGCAGCGGTGAAAATGCACCTCACTGCAACCTCGACCTCCCAGGCTCAAGTGATTCTCCCGCCTCAGCTTTCCAAGTAGCTGGGACTACAGACGTGTACTACTATGCCCGGCTAATTTTTGTATTTTTAGTAAGGATAGAGCTTTGCCATGTTGGCCAGGCTGGTCTCAAACTCCTGGGCTCAAGCAATCCGCCCGCCTCAGCCTTTCAAAGTGCTGGGATTACAGGCGTGAGCCACTGCCACCGCGGCCAGCCTCAAATCCATAAATTAAGCTCTACTGTGTGCTGGGTGCTGGGGTGGAAGACTGGCACAGCTGTTGTTCACAATACAGTGCATAACGTAGGAGAGGTTTATTTGCTACTGTTCTTCGACCCAGGATCCCATAGAGAAGCCTGCCAGAACGCGAGGCCTGCTCCTTCCCGGGCATTAGCGCTTTTATACTCTGCTCTTACTAAGCGCAGGGAAAGGAGTCCTGGCAGGTGGCAAGCAGAAGTTAGAGCTATTTAGTCACTCCCGCCCTCCGTCCTCCTCCAATGACAATAAGGTTTTGTTTGTCAGGCATAAGGTTACAGGATTGGCCTGTGGAGTCCAGAAGCTCTTTCCGCGCTCGGCTCTTTGAGCCTCAGTTTCCCCATCTGTCAGGTGTGTGTATGTGGGAGGGGGGCACGGAGTAGATCTACCTAGATCACCTGGGGCCGTCCCTTCCAGTTTTGGGGGAATGTCGGGGTGTCTGTGAGGGGGAGGGAGGACTCCGCCACGCGAAGGTAGTTTTAGCCGCAGCAACCAGCCAAGTGTGCCCGCGGAGACCTGCAGGGAATTCCAGGAGGCCCCTCTGTGGAGCGGTCCCCAGAGCCCGAGGGCGAGCTGGAAGGGTTCCTGCGGCGAGGCGGGAATGCTCGGTAGCCTCTGAGAGCAGTTCGCTGGCGAGAAACCCGGCTCCTGCAGGGCAGGGATCAGCCGGGTCGCGCCTTGTAGGGTGGGGTGGGGTGGGGCGGGGCCGGGGGAGGGCGGTGGAGTCATGAAATTCCCAAGAAATTCCTTTCCATTGCCCCACCCCGCCCCCTTTCCTAGGGTGCCGACCTGTCCAGACCAAGGTTCCCTGGAAAAGAAAAAATGCATGCTCTTCGGGTTTCCTCGCGTCCCTTCTCCAGCCCCCTCCCACCCCGGGATTTGGAGCGCGCGTGGGAGCGCAATAACGGTGGCGGGGAACGGGTCCAATCCCGGCGGCTCCTGGGGCTCCCGAGCGCCCTGCCACTCAGTCCCCCAGCTCAGGGAGGCGTCTCCCGGCTTCGGTCCCTTTCAGCTTAAGCTGGCGTCACATGAACCGCGGGGGAACGGGCACCGCGGGAGTGGGCGGGGGTGTGCGCGCTGGGAGGGGGCCGCCCAGTCCACCTATATGCGCCGCAGCCTGGCTGACGGATGCCAGGAATTCCCAATGAGAGGCGATGGGGGGAAGTTTGGGCAACTCGGCCTGGCCAATGGAGAGCCTCGGGAGGGCTCTGCCCCTTCCCCCCGCCCCCGCCCGCCTCGGCTCCCGCAGCGCAAGTGTGTCCGCCTAGCTCAGTGTGCGTGGAGATTAGGTCCAAGCGCCCGCCCGGAGGCAGGCAGTCCGCGAGCCCAGCCGCCGCTGTCGCCGCCAGTAGCAGCCTTCGCCAGCAGCGCCGCGGCGGAACCGGGCGCAGGGGAGCGAGCCCGGCCCCGCCAGCCCAGCCCAGACCTACTCCCTCCCCACGCCAGGGCAGCCGCCGTTGCTCAGAGAGAAGGTGGAGGAAGAAATCCAGCCCCTAGCACGCGCGCACCATCATGGACCATTATGATTCTCAGCAAACCAACGATTACATGCAGCCAGAAGAGGACTGGGACCGGGACCTGCTCCTGGACCCGGCCTGGGAGAAGCAGCAGAGAAAGGTTAGCAGCTGCCCCCGCCCACCGCAGCCCCCAGCCCCGACCAGCTCTGCCCACCAGGCTCTAGGATCCGGGCTCTGAACCGGTTCCGGGCGCGCACGGGAGGGGGCGGGGGCGGCGCGGCAGCTGCGAGGTGGGGTGTTGGGTTACAGGCGCCTGGCGGAAGCGGGAGCGCCCCTGCCCCGGAGCCCGCGAACGCTGGGCCGTATCGCGGGGAGGTGGCGCCGCCGGCGGGCAGGTCTCCTTGGGGGTCCGTGGTCCAGGCCACCCTGCGGCTGCTGCAACCATCTCCGCGTGGGCTTTGCGCGGGGGCGGTGCTCCTCAGGCTGGGGCTGAGACCCCGGCTCGGGGCTGCTTGCCCCGGATCGATTTTCCCTTTTTTCCGCCCCCGGCCACCTCTCCATATGGCGTGCGGTGGCAGCGCCACTTCCTGGGCCGCCCTGGGTTCAAGCTGAGCGGCGGGCCGCCCGGGACCCTGCGGCCCCCCAGGCCGAGGGGAGACCACCGGAGAGATCGGCGGCCGCCTCCGGATCTGCCTGGAGAAGGACCAGCTGGAGTGCGGCTGGGGCCGAGAAAACTGGGGGGCGTACGCTGGCTCCCCCGCGGGCCTGGTGGAGGCGGGGTCAGGACGGCAGACCGTTTTATTGCTTAACTCAGTGGGTTGGTAGCTGTAAGACCCACATGGGCTTGCGTCTACGTCCTGCCCCTCCGACCCCCGGGAAAGGTGGGCAGCTCGGTTCGAGTTGAGGGGCCCCAGAACGAGGGTCTGTCTTAGGGGATATTTGGGGCCAGTCACTGGGGATCCCTACTTAGCCACGGAGCTGCTTCCCAGGCAGGCGCGGTGTGCCGGGTGCGCGCCCCGCCTGGGAAGCTGGGCTCGGAGCTGGCGATGGGACCCGGGCACAGTGGCCAGTGGCAGGAAGAGGTCAGAAACCACTCGTAGTGGTGGGGGGAGGGCGCCTCAACCCTGCCGCTGCTTCCTGCCTGCGCGGTGAGCCCGTGCCCCCAGGCGGCCACGTACCCTGAATACCCCTTTCCCTCCCCCTCCTCCCGGCTGCCCGCTTCCATCCGGTCCCTCCCCGTTTCATACCCTCCCTCCCCACCCCACCCCCCCGGCTGATCTGGGAATGGGGTTTGGGGTGGGGGGGACAGGATGGCGCGTCCCTTTGGATAGTGCGGTTAGGGCTGGGCTTGGGAGAACGCTCATGTCCAAAAATGGTAACATTCATTCCCTTTTTTAAACTTAAAAGGGGGGTAGTTTATAGAGCCGACTGAAGTTTTTTTTTTTCAGCCAAAGGCATCCTGTATTAGCTCACTCAGGAATCCTAGGCCCTGAAACCGAGCCCTTTTACTCACTTCATCAGACAGGCAGAGGTAATCTAAAACACACACAATGGGCTTCCTCAAAGCAGGACGACCTAGGCCACGGTGCCCAAGGCCTATATGCAGGGCTGGGCCCTATACAGCGACATCGGTCATCTACATCGGACATGGGAAGGTCCCCTGACTTCGAACTGATTTCTTTGTAATGTGCCAGTTGCTTAAACTCCCCCTCTTCCTGTCATCTTCCTAGTAAGAGCTGAGGACTGGGGGAGCTGCAGACAGTCCCCCACTCACTTGGCTAATTTCCTGGGACCGTGGGTGCTGTGGGTGGAACTGAAAAGTGAGTGGGTAATTTGGAGATCCCTATGGGGCACCAGGCAGAAGGCTCTTTAATAATTTCAGGGTGAAGCCTTCTTGCGAATGGATTTTAAATTAGAAGTGAGGTTAGGATGGTGGACTGGGGTCTTCCTTGGGGTTTAGAAGCAAAGAGAAATCCCTGCTTAGGGAGCACCTGCTTCGTGCATGGGAGGGGCGGGAGTAACAGAGCTGCCCAGGAACTAGGCCCCAGGAACTGCCCAGGAAAAGGACTGTGAGACCAAGTTCCTGGGGGACAGACACTGAGCACTGGCCTGAACATAGTATTTAATATTTCTGAATGAATGAATATATTAAACGCAGTTGGGGAGAAGAATATAGATTCCCAGGGCTCTGACCTGGGTGGCAGTGGGTGTGCCCCAGGCCTTTGGGCAGCCAGCTAGGAAGAGGTGGTCTGGGAAATTGGGTTATCCTGGAGGCAAACTCAGCAGTGCCAAGAGCTGGCATTTGCTGATATGTGCCAGGCACGCACAAGGATGAGGAAACCAGGGCCAGAGAGGGGAAGTAACTAGCTCCAAGTCCAGACTGGTGTTTGGTGGGACTGGGGTGCAGCCATGTTTGGGACCGGCACCTTCCCCTCACTTGTCCCTCCTTGGCAAGGGAGGCAGGAAAGCTGGGCCTGGCAGCCAGAGCCAGAGCATCTCGGAACCAGGAGAGCGGACACGTGCTTTGGGCGGGGTTGATGGAGGGGCCACACAGAAGGAGCTCTGGGCCTGACTCTGAAGATTCAGATCCACATTTTTTTGTTTCCTGTTAATTCTCTAGATTATCTTTCGTGGGCCTCAGTGTGCAGAATTTCTGGCCTGCCTAGTTCTTAGCAGGTTGATATTAAGGAGGTAGTATTACAGGTGAGGGATAAGACTTAAGGTAAACATGTTGCTTTTGACACTCTTTCTACTGACTGGGAGGCGGGGTTTGTGTGGGACCAGAGTCCACAAGTGGACAGAGGCTGATGGTTCCAGAGGAGGCAGTGAGTGAGTGTGAGGAAGGGAAGAGGAGGACACAGTGTAAAGGGATACAAAGGTCACCGGTAGAAGGCAGAAGACCCTCTTTTTAGCTTTGGTGCAGCCATGGCTATCTGTGAGACTTTGGGCAAGTCTTTCCATTTCATTGAGCTTTTATTATTAGATCATTCAGCAAATACTTTGTGAGCACTCACTCTGGGCCAGACACAGTTCCAGGTATTAGGGATGGGGCACTGAGCAAGACAGACCAAGCTCCCGTTCTCGTGGCACTTTCATTAGGTTTCCTCCTCTGTAAATGGGATGCATTTCTGCCCACGGAGCCCTCAGGACTCTTCCGGGGAATCAGGTTAAATGACGCATTGAGAAATGCTTCCTTGGTGAAAGTATGGCCTGATGTGGATGCAGGGAGAAGTCTGTGCAGGCAGGAGGCATGACTCAAGGAGCTGCACTGGCTTGGCCGAGGCTTGTCCCTCTTTCAAAGAATGCTTCGGTGCGGAGTTCATGGGCTGGTCGCCATGCCTCCAGACACAAAATGCAGTTATCTTCCAGATAGAGCACGTGGATTAGAGGCACTCCTCTCCTTTTCCAGCTTTCATAATCTTCCTGGTCTTTGAGGCTGGGCTCTGAAGTTGCTTTTCCTAGGAGCTGCTGTTATTTTCAGGGTGACTGCGGCCCCCAGTTTTCTCCCTTATGTAATTTTGCTCATGTTCTTAGGTGTGTGTACCTAGTGTAGGTCAAGTTGGAGACAGCATCAACTTGGAGTAGGTTCCTGGCTCTATTATTTTCAGGCTTGTGACCTTGGGCAAGTTCCTCTCCGAGTCTCCAATTCCCTACTTATAAAAAAGAGCTAATACCCACCTTGCTGGCTTGATGAGACCAGATATGTAAAATAGTAGCTTCTGCTGTTAAATTTTATTTTCTCTCTTCCTTCTCAAGTCCTGAAGATTCTGGTTTAATGTGTGTTTCTACAGGTGCCAGTCTGCGGCCTTTTACACGTAGGAACTTAATCAATACTTGTTGAGCTAATGGATGTTGAAACATAGAGGCAGTGTTGGCAGGTGAAAAGAGGTGGTTGTGAATAAGGCCCACATCTCCATTCAGCAGACAGGTGAGGGTAGGTCACAGGAAGAGGGGACATGTTGTTTGTACTTCCTTCTGGACAGCTAGGCCATTGCAGGAGCTAGCCAAGGCCACCAGTCAAGGTGGAGGACTACAGAGAGGGGAGGATCTGCTGTAAAAGAGTTTACCTGGGGAGAGATGGGACATCCAAAATCAGAGTGATGCCTTGTAGAAATAAAACCAGAAAGAGGAGAGGATTGGCTGTCCTCTCCATTCTTAGGCCCCTCCCTGTTCCGCACTCCTTCCAGCTTCACCCCGTGCAGTGTCCGTGGAGGCAGGGGCCCAGCCTGTCCTGTCCTCTGCTGAATTCCTAGTGCTGAGCACAGGGGCAGGCCTGCTGTAGGTGGCCTGATCTAGAACTGTCTCTGAAAAATGGAATAAATGGCATCATGCGTGGCTCCCAACTTCAGGCTTGGGGGCGGGGAAGGCAATGAAATGCTTTATGTTCAGATAACCACCTATCCTGGGGCTGTCCCAGACTCTGCAGATAAATGTGTGCTGGGTGCACCATGAGTCCAAATCTTGGTCCCCCTGTTGACTGTTGAGATCTTGGCAAGTCAGTTTACCTGCTGTGTGCCTGATGATATCAATGGGGAAATGGGGATAATAATGGTTCTTGCTTGATAGAGTTGTGTGGAGGTTTAAATGAAGCAATGTATGTAGGGATTTAGCACAGCACCTAGCGTATAGTGAGTGCTCAGTAAATGTTATTTGGAGGAACCAGAATTTCTATGGTCTTTACCCAATAGGCTTTGAGATAAGCCATGGTATATAAACCCATCTTTGCAGGAGCCAAGGTTGTTTAGGGGTGTACGGGAGTTGCGTTGTCCTTGACGTCTGACCTTAACCTCTGTGATGGCTCAATCTCTTCACCTGTGGAATAAGGTAGCCTTCCTTGCCTACCGTACTCCCTGGGTATGGGGATGAAGGGTAGATGTTAAAGTACTTAAAAAACAAACAAACAACCCCACCATGTCAGCTTATATAGGGAAAATGGCCACACAGTAGGAATTCCCTGTAAGTGATTTAACTCTGGATATCTTCAGGCTGAGGCATTCCTTTTTTTAAGATGGAGTCTCGCTTTGTCACCCAGGCTGGAGTGCAGTGGCGTGATCTCGGCTTATTGCTACCTCCATCTCCCAGGTTCAAGCAATTCCCCGGCCTCAGCCTCCCTAGTAGCTGGGATTACAGGCAGGCACTACTACACCTGGCTAATTTTTGTATTTTTAGTAGAGATGGGGTTTCTCCATGTTGGCCAGGCTGGTCTTGATCTCCTGACCTCATGATCTGCCAGCCTCGGACTCCCAAAGTGCTGGGATTACAGGCATGAGCCATCGCCCCGGCCCGGGCTGAGGCATTCTTTGGGCCCCACCCATCCCTCCCAGCAGTGAACCCAGCCCTGCTTTATCTGAGCATCTGATGTGTCTCCTTCTCCAAACCTTGCCCCATTGGTTGGCGAAGTGATTGACAAAGCCTGAGGAGAGGTGGACTGGGGAATAGGGCTGCAGAGGCCAGCTGGCCTCAGACCAGGCAGGTGGGGGCTGCTTCTGGCTGCCACCCAGGCTGCGGTAAGACAGGCAGGTGTGAGGAGGCCTGGTGAGCCCTGAGAACCAGATTTTCCAGTTTTGAGAAATGGTGGTACTCTAAGGGGCTGCTGAAGTCGCCGGACACTGGAGTTTGGTTTGGAGGAGAATGAGGCTAGCAGCTCCTGTAAGATGCATGGCTACCACCTTCTCAAGAGGAAGAGGAGGAACCTCCCTCCCTTCAGTCTGACTTCCTGGGGAGGTGCTGCAGGCTCTGCAGGCTGTGTTGGACTTGGACACCCCTTTTCATCTGCTCGAGGAAGGCCTGGGGCTGGGCACCTGGCTGGGGCCGTAAACCATCAGTCTGGCTCAAAGACTTGTCACACAAGACCTGGGGGCCTGGAGCCAGGGTGGGGCAGCCGGAGCCTGAGATGTGGCCTAGTCACAGATGTGCTACCGCGGGTCTCTGGGAAAGAGCCCAGCCCTTAATAGGGTGAGAATATGGATGGTTCCTCCTCATGGAGGCAATCAGTAGATGTTCATTAA
The DNA here is from genome assembly GCF_003255815.1 of Theropithecus gelada. Lineage (NCBI taxonomy): Eukaryota > Metazoa > Chordata > Mammalia > Primates > Cercopithecidae > Theropithecus > Theropithecus gelada. The sequence goes on along the minus strand of NC_037675.1, from coordinate 70,358,597 downwards.
ACCCCTGTTAGGTATCAAATGCTCTGCTTGCTGTGTGGAGTGTGGAAATGATGGTTTAGGTAGACAGAGAACCAGAAAGATGCGGAATTGCAACAGGCTCTGCCAATAATGGCCATTGGCAGAAGCTTGTGGAATAGGAGCTGCATCTCAAAGGAAGGCGGTTCTGCTGGGAGCCTTACTTTTCTCTGGCATTTCAGCTGCATGTATGTGTGCGTGCGTGTGTGTGCATGTGTGTGTGATGTAGAACAGAGGTGGGGAGAGGGGAGATGCCTGAAAGGGCAGAGCAAAGCAACAGTGACTATCCTGCTGGGGAACACCCCCTCCTATTACTCTCCCTTATCATTCTTCTATTATAGTTTTAAATTTGTGTTTCATAGAGATGGGGGTTTCGCTATGTTGCCCAGGCTGATCTTGAACTCTTGGCCTCAAGTGATCCTCCTGCCTCAGCCTCCCAAAGTGCTGGGATTATAGGCGTGAGCCACTATGCCTAGCTTCATTGTTCTTTTCCATTTGTTTTGCCCCTCCCAGAGCTGACCTCTCACCTTTCTGCGAGAGGTGGCCAGGCCATCTGGACAGGTCACAGACCAGATTCTCAAGGCCACACCTCTGTACAGATATTGTTGGGATCATCCCAGCCAGTTAATCCCACCTGAGCTGCCTCCATGTGTAACCCACCTATGGTTTTCCTGGACTTGGTATGGAGCCAAAGCGCACCTTCTCCACTGGCCCTGCTTTTATGCCCTCTTTAGAGTACACAGAGAGGTGTTGGTAGGCCATGTCTCTGCAAGAGGGGCCTGTGGATTGAGCTGAGTTACTCACCATGTACACTGGTGGGGTCCTGGAACCCACCAACTGAGTTGGTTTGGGCAGTTCTAGTCTGCACCTCCCCGGAGAGGTCACGGCAGAGAGGCCGGGGCAGAGGAAACCCGCTGAGCCTGCTTCCTTAGTTCTGGCAGATGGGTCAGCCCCCACTGCACTCATGATTCAGTTTAGCCCAGGGTTCTGGCTCCATCTCCCGAGGTGCCAGTGCAAGTGGCCTCCTAAGTACTGTTTGGCCAAACCTGGCTCTGACTGAGGCAAGGAGCCTTAGGAGTGGTGGGGACAGGAGACATAGTAAACCAGGGCTCAGAGCCACCCTGGAACCCCTCCTTCTTCCTTCTTTATGCATGACCAAGGTTTCTGTATTCATCCATTCTCACGCTTCTAATAAAGACATACCCAAGACTGGGTAATTTATAAAGCAAAGAGGTTTCATTGACTCACAGTTCAGCATGGCTGTGGAGGCCTCAGGAAATTTAAAATCATGGTGGAAGGGGAAGCAAACATGTCCTTCTTCACATGGCTGCAGGATGGAGAAGTGCAGAGCGAAGGTGGGGAAAAGCCCCTTATAAAACCATTATATCTTGTGAGAACTCACTATCATGAGAACAGCATGTGGGTAACCACCCCCGTGATTCAATTACCTCCCACTGGGTCCCTCCCGTGACACGTGGGGATTATGGGAGCTACAATTGAAGATGAGGTTTGGGTGGGAACACAGCCAAACCATACCTGTTTCCCACCTATCCCCAGGCTGGGCATCAAGTCCAGGCTCCCAGGAATCCATCCTTCTCAGCAGATGGGGGGAAACGCATGGAGAGGGTGGCTCAGGCTCTCCCTTCCCTGCCTTTCTTGCTTTCCCTCCTTTCATGTCGTCCCAGAGGGTTATCTGGCGGGTGAGTCTGGTTATCTGGGCATGGTGAGTCTGGTCTAGTGATGGGCAGGCCCCAAAGCTGTGTGTGGCAACATTCATGACCCCAGCTGGCCCCTTCTGCATGCACCATTCTGCCATGAAGTTAACAAAATTCCTTTTCTTGTAATAATTCTAGTGGCTCCCCTTTTTGAGCACATGGTAATTATCAGCAACTGTTCTAAGGACTCTACATGCATGAGCACATCTAACCCTGTGAGGTGGATCCTCCTGTTATCCCATTTTGCAGATGAGAGAGCTGGCTGGGAGAAGCTGCAGAACTCCTCCAGGCCCACACAGCCAGCAAGTGGTGGAGCTGGGATCTGAAGCCAGGCAGTCGGGCTCCAGCATTTGCACTTCTTCTCAACTTTGCTCTGCTGCTTATACAACAAATGCTTGCGTGGGTAGAATACTTAGCCCAAGACACACGTATACAAACAAAACCCTGGTGATGGAAATGTTCTGGAATTGGATAGTAGTGGTGGTTTAACAGCCTCACAAATATACCTGAAACCACTGGATTGTACGTTTTAAAATGGTGACTTTTATGCCATGGAATTTTTAAAAACCTAAGAAATTTTTAACTAATATAAAGAAGAAAATGACAATTGCTTGTCATCCCACCTCCCAGAGGTAAACAAGCATTCACAGGATTTCTGATGGCTTCTGCCATCCTTGTCCCTCTTCCCTCATTTGTGTGTCCCCTTCTCTGTCATGCCCAGTGTTTAGAGCTGGGGTCCAGGTTCATGATGAGTGAGAGGAGCCTGGAAGAGGAAGACAAGGGCGGGAGCTTTTGTAGAAAGCGGGATGAAGGATGTGGCTCTTTCCTTGGAAACTGACCAGAATAGATCATAGATACGCACAGGCAAACAGAAGACTGGGTGGGATGGGGAGAGGGTGGCCTTCAGTTTCCAAGTCTCAGTCCAAGGGGAAAATTCCTTCCCAATCTCTGTCTGTAAACCCTGTTGGCCTGGGATTGCTTCTCTCCATGTGCTCTCCCCAGGGCTGGCAGGGTGGAGTCCACGTGAGGCAGCTTTCCTTAGGGTTGTAGGCAGGGGAAGGGGAGGGCAGGGTCAGGCTGCCCCCCAAAGGAGGCAGCTGCACCACTCTTGGAGGTTGCCTAGCAATCGTGGGGAAAGGTGACCTGGCCCACTACAGAGGTGGGAGGAGAATAAAAGGCAGCTGAGGATGGAAATCGGGCGTACATTGCAGAGGATGCTGTTCCCCTGGAAACTGCCTCCTTGGTCCTTGGCTACAGCAGGGGTGGGGATCTGTTCTCCATTAAGAGGGAGTGGAGTCTTCCCTAGGCCTGTCACCCACAGGTCAGGGCTGGGGGACCTAGGGAAACCCTTCTTGCACATGGAGTGTATGTCAGATGCGAATGTCAGTGGCTGCATTTAACGTTGACAACAGCCTTGTAAGATATATGGGATGATGACACTTCATAGATGGAGATCCTGAGCTTCGAGATAGAGAACAACATGCTCACGGCCACACAGTTAGAGAGGCCTGGAAATGATGGTGCTGGTACCCTTCACCCTTAAAGGGAACCATTCATTTTGGTTCAAAGCATTTCACAAGCCCAAGGTACTCGGAGGTAAATGTAAACACTGACCACCTCCTGGGGAGGGAACAGAAGATGAGGGAAGGCTGGAAAGGTGTGTTACCTGTTTTATATCAACCAACCAGCCAGCCAGTATTTATTAACAGTGTCTTGGTTTTCCAAATAAGCACAAAGCTTAATAGTTCACACTGATTAAAGGCTGAATGGTTTGGATTACCTCCACCTGTCAAACAACTCTTTGGGGAAGGGACTGTTAGTTTTCTTGGTACAGACAGGGAAATAGAAGCCCAGAGAGGTTAAGTAACTTGCCCAATATTAGGCAGATTGACCTTAGAACTCGGCTCTTAACCAGAAGTACAGACACACTCTTTGCTATTAGGAGTTTATGTTTGAATTGGGAGGCAAGGCTTATATAGAATTGAAATAAGAGGACAACTCATTGTGGCACATTTTTGACATTTATGCTTCCATGTGTGGCTTTCTCTCCAGTAATCATGGTGAGCAAACTTGTGAGGTCTTATCCCCATTTTACATGCAGGGAAAGTAAGGCTCAGAAAGGTTAAGCGACTTTACCTGGCTTTCTGTAGCCTGGAAGTAGAGTTGGTTTTCAATCCAGGTCTTTGACAGGAGGGTCTGTGAGGTTTAAGGGGATGGACATAGGCCTCAGTGAAGGTACTTTTCTTGGTTTTGAAGGTAGTGAAGGATGCAAGTTGTATTTCTCTGTGTTTTTCAGTTGAAGCAGTAACTGTCAGGAATAGACAAAAGTCCCCTGAACTTGGAGGCCTCCCCAATCCCGCGTTCCTGGTGGCCGCTTCTGGTGCTGACCCCAGCTTTTGGGAGCTAGCTTCCCCTGCTTTAAGATTCAGCACCACCCTCCCCTTCTCTCTTGTTTTGGTTCCTTCAGTTTCACCTGTTCTGTCTGTCCTTCCCTTTAGAGAGTCTCTTCCTTTGTGGTCACCACGGGAACCAAACAGGCTTTGAACCAGGCAGCTGAGGCTCAGGTTTATTTTGATTTTAAAAGTCTGTGCACGTGAAACCCGTAACGTTTCAGGTTCTTGTTTAAGCCTTGAGACGATTTAGAAAATTGATGAGGGAGTGGGGGACTTAGGTTGGCTTTTGGCACTGCAGGGCTGGGGAGTTTTTGTGCCGGGTCAGAGAACAGCACCAAGTGGGGGCAGTGCCATTTCCTGACCCCCAGCTTTGAACTTTCCAGGCCTAAATCAGAGGCCCCAAATGTTCACCTCGAGGTGGAAGAGCAGCTGGCTGGGGGAAGGGAGGCTCCTCCCCGTTACCTTGTTTCTCCTGTGTCTTGGTGGTGGGTGATGGTGGAGCTGGTTGGGAGCGTGGTCACAAGGCCTGTGATTTGAGGCCAGGCCAGGGCTTGTAGGGGAGCATTTTTATGGGCCTGAAGATTTATTTTTTAAAAGCCATCTGCAAAGCTGATTATAATTGATGGGAGTGAGACAGCATCTGAGCTCTATTTTCAAATCATCTGTAGGTGAAATGACAGGAGGGGAGGCAACTTCAAGGTGGGTGGGCTCCTTTAGGCCAGTCCCCTAATGGAACTTGGCTTTCCGGGCTGGAAGAGGCACCAAGCCTTGCATGTGGGCGGGAGGGGGTTGTTAAAATCAGACTCTATCTTTTCTCCTTATGTCTGATGTGGAGATGTCCAATGCGTAACAGCCTGTGGTTTGGGGATAGAGAAGAGGAGCTTTTAATTCTTCTGAGTCAAGTCTCGACAGCCCCAATATGAGGGCTTGGTCGAGGAAAAGGAGGGCAGCCTCCACCGAAGCCCTCTGTCTTGACACTTGTGTCTGTCGGGTCTGTGAGCATGGGGTGTCTGTCAGCGTTTGGCTGCATGTGTCTCTCTGGCTCCAAGAAGCCCCTCTGTTGTTTTTGGCCACGTCCTTGACCTTGGCAGAGGAGTGGCTCCTTTTTAAACACCGCAGACATCCTCCAGATAATAGATAATGGCGCTTTCCAGTCAGTTCCCGATATTTTGTAAGGGCCTTTCTTTCCAGGAACCCAAAGTGCTTTTCCAGACTCGGCCCTGGGAACTGGGAGATGCAGGAGGTGGCTTATGAATTGTGTTTTCCTGGAGGCAGGGAAATGGGGCCAGACCCCTGGTTTCCTGTCCTTCATTTCGGATACTGGTGGCTGGGGCTGCATGGAGGTGTCTTTGCATGCATGAAACCCTGAGGCCTCTTACTAGAAATCTGCATATTTTCCCAACTTTAGCTCCAAATGAAGCTTTGCTTTGTAGCTTTCTTTTTCTCTTTTTCCTCTCTTTCTTTTCTTATATTTAGAGGTTCATTGTATGTAGTTGTTTTTAAAGGAACACCACATTGGGGTCTCAGTTATATAGTGGGCCCATGTGCCACCCCCTCATTGAGGCTCCTTGGCACGGGCAAAGAGGCCACAGTAGCACCCAAAGGTGCCTGGCTGGGGGACCTGTACCTGACGCCTTTTCCCCAGAAGCCACTGGTTTGGAAGCAAGCTTAGCATAGGCACATCTTGCTAGCCCAGGGACTGTTCCGGGAATATGGAGCTGAGCATCCGTGTATCCCCCTGACCCGCCCCCAGCATCAGCCAGCCCTGGGACTGTGCTTTGGGCCAGGCACATTTCTAAGTGCTTTCAGATATTAATGTAATCCTCACAATACCCATATGGATGGCTTAGTGGGAGGTAAAGGACATTTGAGGGTATTTGGAAAGACCTGAAAGGTTCAGGTGGTTACAGCAAGTATTTCTAGATTTTCTGATCTTGAAGCCAGTTCACAAAGACCATGTTGGCTTCAGATTTTCATTTTCAGGAAAGAGTACCTCGTAGAGTTGCGGCCCCAGCATTCTCCTTTCCCTTACCGGAGTTAACCGCTGTTCCAAGCTTGGTGTTTTGTTCCTATGCATTTCCTATACACTTCTTGCCTATGTAGCTGTCTGTATCTTTGTGCCTGTTTTAAAACTTTGTGTAGATGGGGTCATACCCAATGCATCACTTTGTTCACTGCTCCTTTCGCTCCCACCTCTCCTTTGCCGGGGAACTGTAAAGGTAGACCTGGTGGGAGCTCTGCCATCCCTGTTTTGTGGCTGAGACTGCTGAGTTCCAAAGCACTTGCCAAAGTTATACAGCTCCTTGTAGGTGGCAGGTGGGACTGAACCCAGCTTCCTGCCTCTGCGGTGGCGTTTGTATGTTACACCTGCCGCCCTGCACCCCGCCAGAGTTCAAAGACTTGCTGATGTTTGATGAGGGAGGGCAGGAGATGTCAGTCTCAGCGTCTTACTCTCTTCCCACCTACGCATGTGTGTGGCATCTGGTGTCCGTACCTATGGGTCCCTGGTCCCTTGCCTGCTGCCCTCTTTTCCTGGGCTTGAGATTCAAGTTCTTAGGGACCTATGCCACGTTGCCATTTTTTTCACCTCCCAGGGTAATAGTTGTGCTTTTATTACTTCTTGATAAAGCAAATATGTCATGACAAAAAGCTATAGTGAATTTGGGAATGCTTCTAAATGAATTTATATTTTATGGCTCACAGCAGCCTCTTGCACCATTTGGAAGCTGGTTGTGCTCTGCAAGACAAGAGACTGTGCTCTGGATACGAGGCTTGGGCTGCATGTAGAGTTTTGGAAGAGGCCAGATGTGGGGAGCCACGATGAGCCCCACTCTGCCAGGCCCGTTCCTAGGCTCCAAGGACAGTAAGTGGGGTCCCGGTTGAGTGGCCCTTGTCCTTGCCTGATTTCCCTGCTCTTGTCTTCTTATCTTCTGGCTCTCGGCCACTCAGCCATTGCCTTGCCCAGTTAGTGCCTGAGCTAGGAGAGTCAGAAAGGACAGATGTATGGCAGCCTGCCTGCCTTCATCACACTTTCTTGGGGCACTGTTGTGAAACTCCTCTCTAAAGACATTTAGAGGATTCTCTGGGGATGTCAGTGATCTGTGACCGATCTGAGGCTCCTTCGATGATCAAAGGTGGATTTATGGAGTCTCCTGGGGTCCCCCTAGTAACTGACTCTCAGGAGCTCCCTGATCAGCTCATCCTAGCCCCTCAAAGAGCAGGTAAGCAAGAATCAAGCTTGCACTTACTAGGTATTCATCGAGTATCCAGTGTTGATGAACGGTGGTGGTGAGGGCCTTTGGACAGGAGTGTGGCAGCTGTAGTCCTTCAGGAGACAACTGACAGATGCTGAGGGTCTGGGAGCTGGTGGTCCGAGTCACCAAGGACCACCCCAGAGATAAGGTTGATTCCTGGGGCCAGGGTGGAGGCCCAGTTGGCTCCTCGGGACTCAGAGGTGTGTCCTGGAATCAGAAGGAGGCCAGGGGCCAGGGAAGCTGGCCTTGTCATTGGGATGGGGTCACAGCCTAGGATGACCTCAGCCCCTGCCATGCTGCTCAGCACCCCTCTCTGAGCTGGTGCCTCCAATGACAGGCTGGTTGGAGCTGGTACAGACCTCCCAGCTCCCTACCAGCCAGCCCAGCTGCGTTTTTATCTTTGGCTAGCTGCCCATCAGATTCCAAGGGGCTGGCCATACTGACATGTCCCTCTGTACCCTGCCCCTTCCTCTCCGGAGGGTGGGGTTATTGCATTTGGCTGGGACCTGCCTCAGAAAATCACAGGGAATTTCTGGTCCTTTTGTGTGGGTTTGTGGACCTTAAAGGAAGTAAAACATGGGTCTTGGTTTTCCTTCTCCTTCCAGTCCCTCCACTGAGGGTTCTCTCTGGAGTGTTGGACGTCAGCAGTCCACTGCCTTTAGCCACAGTATCCCAAGGGGTGTGGATCTAGATAACTGTGGGGCCTCCAGCTTCCCAGGATGTGGGATTTAGCAAAACTTTCACCTGCCTCCTGCTCCCTTTCTGTTGAAACTTTGGGAGTAGCATTTGGGAGTGGGGATAGGTGTGAAAAGACTGTCTTCTTTGATTTATTAGGCCAGAGAGCTGCTTGGCAGAAACCTATCTTGTCCCCCAGGAACAGAAAGAGTGGTCATGTGTTAGGTACCAGGACCTCAGGAGACCTGAGGTCTTGTCCTAGTGCTGCCTGTGGCCACTTTGTGATGCTGGATAAGTCACACCCGAAACCACCTATAAACCGAGAAATTGGATGGTAGGATGGTGGTGAGGCTCTGTTCTTAAGGCTGTACTTGGATTATCACATGCAGATGATCTCTAGGGTCTGGGGTGATGCCAACATTCTGTGTTTCTGCCCTCTTGGGGGACACTCAGCAGAGTCAAGCACTTCTTTTTTTAAAAACAAAATTAGTTATGTTTTTATTTTTTGAGAAAGGTCTCGCTCTGTCACCCAGGCTGGAGTGCAGTGGCATGATCTTAGCTCACTGCAGCCTCTACCTCCTGGACTCAAGTGAGTCTCCCACCTCAGTCTCCCAAGTAGCTGGGCCCACAGGAGTGTGTCATCATGCCCGGATAATTTTATTTTTTTGTAGGGACAGGGTCTTGCTGTGTGACCCAGGCTGGTCTCGAACTTCTGGGCTTAAACAATCTCCTGCCTCCACTTCCCAAAGTACTGGGATTACAGGCATGAGCCACCATACTTATCCGGGTCAGGTACTTCTAAAGGTGACCTTGCAGTTGACTCCTGGCCTTCGTAGCCTGGCCCTGAAGTTGGCTATGCTGTGAACACAGCTTCTTTAGGAGCCCTCTGTGTCCTCAGCTTTGAGGAATTTGTTCTCACCCTCTAGGGAGGGTGCAAGTGGGGCCAGGTGAATGTGCTTCCTTTATAGACCCAGAAGCTAGTGCTCTTTGTGTCCTGGGCTCTGAATTCTCTCTGTCTCTGGAAATACCTGCTTAGGGTGTGGCCCTGATTGGGAGGCTAGGTGCCTGGGGGAAGTGAGAGTCAGGGAGGCACTCTCCCTTGTTTGGTGTTGGTGAAGGGTACCTTAGCTCTGCCTTCTAGCCTGGGTGCTCCAGGTGTGTCTGGGGGTGGGGATGCTGGAGGTGGCTCAGGAGACCTGCAAGGTGGACTGATCATAATTGGTCCTTTGTGTAGGCTTGGCTGACCCACAGGCCTGGTGTGAGGAGGCTGCTTGCCTCTGGGCTCAGTGGGTCTGAAACACTGGCTGGGGCCAGGGAGCAAGGCTTTCAGCCTGGAATCTGCCCAAGGGACTGGTGTCAATAGGTGGCCTTGTCTTTCACTTGTTTATTTCCAGAGCCTAGCTCTGGCCCTTCTCTCCTGTGCGGCAGTTTGAGAAATCAATAGAATGCCCAAGCCAAAAGGGACCTGCACTGTCACCTACCCCTCTTCTCCCTCAGATAAAGGGACGAGGTCCATAGTGGTGATCTGATTTGTCCAAGGACACTCTGCCATGAGTTCATTCCTTGTGGGGTTATATTTGGTAAGGATTCTTTATTCTGGGTATACGTAAGCCATCTTCTGAAGTCATCCTTGCAGGTGGGCTCCAGAACACCTGCAGATAGATGCACATGGGGCGGGCCTCTGTATTCTGAAGGCAGATGAATCTGCTGGGGTTCTGGCTAGTGTGTGGGTGGTCAATTTCAGATGAATTTCACACATGCAGGCAGCTGTACCCTGCCAAGCTGGAGGTAGTGATCCACATGCAGGCCCTTACACTCTGATGTTCCTGAGACTGGCTCCTGCGTTTGCAGTTGAGGGAATGGAGAAATGAGCCTGCAGGACAGAGGCAGCCTGTTGGCTGTGGTGAACTTGGTATTAACAGCCAGTACTTATGACCGCATGTCCAGCACTGTGCTAAGTCCATTACGTGCATTATACCAAGGAATCATCATAGTCGCCCTATGAGGAAAAGGTACTGTGACTTTTTAGTCCCACTTTACAGAAGGAACTGAGGCTTAGAGAGATTAAATATTTTCTCCCAACTCACAGCTTTTAGTGGGGCAGCTGGGCTTTGATTTCAGGGCTGCCTGGCCAGAGCACACACTGCTAACCACTGTCCTAGTTGCTTCCTCTCTGCTGGGTCATTCCTTCTGGTGGTGAGCACCAGCTGTCAGCCCTGACTGGAGAAGGGAGGCTCCTCATGAGAGATGGAGCTGAGTCTCCACCCTCCCGGGCCCCATACACTTCTCTCCTGACCCGTGCATTCCTGTGCACCAGGGAAGTGGCCCGTCTCTGGTCATGGAGACTGAAGTCCCAGCGCTGTATTGCGCAGTGGAGGTGGGGGTGGCTCAGGGTCAGGTGGAGGCTTTACGGAAAAGTCGTAATGGTAGAATGGAGGGTACCTGAATCCTGTTTCTTGAGGGAAAGTTGCCTTTAAGTTGGAGGGATGCTGTTGGCTTCCTGCAGCTCCTTGCTGCGTTTCGATGATGCCCCTGTGCATGGGAGCCTTCAAGTGTAGATGCAATAGGCAGGGTTGGAAAGGCTCCCTGCTCCCCACAGTCCAGGAGAGGCAGTGCTGGAGCCCCTTATTTGCTGTTCATCTTTGGTAGGTCAGCATAACCTTTATGTTACAAATGCCAATAGATGTTTAATTCCTGGGGTGGGATAAGGTAGCAAGCAATTTAGAATTTAATAAAATTACGAATTCATGGGGAGGTGATTCTTATTTCTCTCTTTATCCATGATGCAGGTTAGTTGCATGAATAAATGAATGATTTTTTTTTTCTTTTTTATTATACTTTAAGTTCTAGGGTACATGTGCACAACGTGCAGGTTTGTTACATACGTATGCATGTGTCATGTTGGTGTGCTGCACCCATTAACTCGTCATTTACATTACGTATATCTCCTAATGCTATCCCTCTCCCCACCTCCCCCCACGACAGGCCCCGGTGTGTGATGTTCCCCTTCCTGTGTCCAAGTGTTCTCATTGAAACGAATGAATTTTTAAAAACTTATTATGGAAAATTCACACACAGGAGTAGAGAGAATAGTGTAGTGATTTCCTGTGTACCCATTACTCAGCTTCAGCAATTAACAACAGAATTGCCTGTAATATTTAACAATCTGGGCTATTTTATTGGCACTGAGATTAGTGTGCTAGTGTGAACTGCAAGGAACTTCTCAAGTGAGAAAGGACGCGGAGAAGAAATGCTACATAGTATGAATAAAATCTCATCTTTGTGGTGCTGCCATACTAGGCAAGTCGCAGGTGCTCCCCTGAGGGTTTGAACTAACTGCTCTGGATAACTGGCCAGGTGGTGTTGGGTTCCAGCCCCAAGTGGGAGGAAAGTTTCTGAAGGGTGAATTCAGCTGGATATGTGAGATTCTCAAACACACATTGGGGCGGAGGCACTGCAGCCAGCCCCAGTTCATCTACTCAACTCATGTTTACTGTGGATCATCTTTTTTTAAAGTTGACATTTCAAACATAAGAAAAAGCATTGAGAATAATAAAAGTGAATATCTACCTTCTTGCCACCCAGACTTAACAAACACAAAGCAGACATTCTTTCCAGATAAGGGGCAGATGCATGGTCTCTGTCTCTAAGGAGGCCCGTGGGTGAGAGACCCAGGGACGGGCAATTTCCTTGTCATATACAAAGATATCACATCGGGTATAGGAACGGAGTTCCAAGGAAGGCTCCAGCCCGTCCTGGAGGAGACAGGTAGGACTTCCTGGAGGAGGTGATCATGTGAGCTAAAAATCAAATCTGGAATATGTGAGTCAGGCCAAGCTGGTGTGGGGGCAGGGTCAAGGGGAGGTGGGCCTGCAAAGACTGTGACCAAAGGCAAGAAAAAGGGAATGCAAAGTTCTGAGGAGGGAAGGGCAGGAGACGAGTGAGGAGTTGGCTGGATGCAGCTGGAGTGAAAGATATTTGGGGGTGGGCAACAGTGAGGACTGGTGAGTCAGTGAGGGATAAGCTCTGGGCATCTTCAAGGCAGTAGGAGGCACCAGGCTTGTCCTGAGACCTGCTCAGTGCATGGCTGTCTGAATTAGACTCCATACATTGAGAAGATTATAGACCAATATAATCCCATGCAGAAAAACCCACACAGCGGGTGCAGAAGGGTGGAAACCGTATCGGGACTATTTGATTGACCTGGGCTGCTTAGAGCAGGCTCCAGGCTGTCATTTGAAAGAGGGGATGTATTGGGTTGACCCAATAGGGAGAAGTAGGACTTGGTGAGAGTTGTGTGGAGATGGAATCTAGCTCAGAATAGAATTTCTGACAGCCTTCCAAAGAAGGGATGCATGGTTGGGCGAGAGTTTCATGGTCTTAAATGTGTTGAAGTAGTCTCAGGTTGGAAGCAGGCAGGGCTGGGGTGTGGAGGGAGGAGGGCTCCGCATTGCCTGGCCTTCAAGGCCTCTCCTTACTCTGAGTTCTGAGATTTGGGCTGGGGAGGGTGGGTAGGTGACCCGTGGGCACAGGCAAATGGTGCTCCTGGGAAGGCGGCTGTGGAGGAGGTGCTGGCCCGTTGCCATGGGAACCATCACTGCCGTGGGTTTCCAGTTCCAAGGATGCCCTGGAAGGGAATGAGCTCACTCCACCTGTGAGCTGGTGAGTCAGCCCTGCCTCTCCCGCTTGCTCGCCAAGGCTAGGCAGGAATTTGAGCAGTGAACCCTGCCTCTACCACCTCCTCAGATCACCCAGGCGCTCGTGCCCTGGATGTGGGGTCTTGTCATAAAAGATGCGGGGCAATAAAGGCAGCTGCTAGTCATTCTGCCGTCACTGGGGATCCTGACTCGGGGAAGCTGCTAGCCTAGTTGGCTAAACCTTGGCCATGTACAGAGGGTGAGCCATTCTCTCTGCTGGCCACTCAGCTGATGTGGGCTGCACACCAGCCACAGCTGTACCGGGCCAGGGCTTGTGGTCCAGGGGGTAGATGGGTGCAGAGGGCAAGCTTTCAGGGTGCCTTGTGAAGGAGAAGTACAGGCTGGGTGGGTGTGAATGCCTGTTGGTCGGGCGTGGGGGTAGTTTCTGGAGGTGGATGAGGAATGCTTCCTGTGGGGAGTGGCTTCTGATCTGGTGCTGGAGGGATGAGGAGCAACTAGTTTGCCCACCAAGTCCTAGGCATCTGAGGCCAGGGTCATGGCCTCTGGCCCCTCCTTCTGTGCCCCTTCCCAAGTGCTCAGTTGTGAGGGAGTGATCAGAACATGTCAGGGGTATTGCAAGAATCTCAAACAGTTGTGACTTGAGTGTACAAGCCATTTTATCCAAGACCGTGTGAAATCCATGGCACCACTCACTGGGGGCTGGTCCCTCAGGACCACATGGGGCCTATAGCCCGCCCCCGTGCCCCTGCGCCCTGCGCCTCGCGCCCCGTGCCCCATGCGGCGACCTGTGAGATGCATCAGAACACCCAGGGGAACGCTGCATTTCTAGCCTCTGCCCGCCTTACTTGCTTCACCCACATGGGCCTCTGTTTCCATTTGAGAAGATCAACAAGTTAGGGGAGAAAAATGACCATCTTAGACCCTTTCTCCTAAACACAACAATTTACATTTTTAGAAACCTATTTTTATTTTTAATCTTCATGCCTGCATTATTCTGATAGCAGTAATCATAGTGTATATAAAATTTCGCTCTGCTTTTTTATTTCCCCACTTGGCATTTTATCAAAAACACTTTTTCTTACATAGCCACACAGCCTTTATGTTCCTTCCCTGGAGAAAGTGAGATCCAAGTATAGAGATTGTTTCATAAATACATGTTTATTTGTACTTTCCTGCCTCTTTCCAAAAAGCATTTGAGGTGGATATATTAAAAGGCTCGTGTATAACAGTTTTTTTTTGTTGTTGTTATTTTGTTTTAGAGACCGGGTCTCACTCTGTTACCCAGGCTGGCATGCAGTGGTGCTATCATAGTTCACTGCAGCCTCAAACTCCTGGGCTCAAGGGATCCTCCCACCTAAGCCTCCTCTGAGTAGCTGGGACTACAGGTGCATGCCACCATGCCTGGCTAATTTTTACATTCTTTTGCAGGGTCTTGCTATGTTGACCAGGCTGGTCTCGAACTCCTGGTCTCAAGAAGTCATCTGACCTTGGCCTTCCAAAGTGCCAGGATTACCAATGTGAGCCACCACACCCCCTTCCTTCAGAAGCTTTTTGTTGTTTAATTTTTTTTTTTTTTTTTAATAGAGATAGGGTCTTGTCAAGTCGCCAGGACTGCTCTCAAATTCCTGGCCTTCAGTGATCCTCCCTGCTTCGCTTCCCAAAATATGGGATTCCAGGTGTGAGCCACTGTGCCTGGGCCAGAGTTTTAAATTAAAGTTAGAAGATCCAGAGCAGTGTCATAGTGGCGGTGAGACAATTGTTAAGAAAACAACATTAAAAGAGGTTAGTTTTTAAGAAACTTTAATGTAATTCCCCCAGCTTTATTGAGGTATAATTTAAAATTTTAAATTATATATATTTCAGTTATGCAACGCGATGATTTGATAGACGTGTACACTGTGACATGATTACCACAATCAAGTTAATTAACACATCCATCACCTCACACAGTTGTCATTGTTTGTATGTGTATGTATGTGATGACCCTAAGATCTGCTGTCTTAGCAAATTTCAAATAAACAATATACAACCGACCCTTGAACATCACAGGTTTGAACTGTGCAGGTTCACTTACAAGCAGATTTTTTTTTTCATAAAAGTTATACCGAGTGTGCCTGCCTCTCCTGCCTCCTCTTCCTCCTCTTCTACCTCTTCTGCCTCTGCCACCCCTGAGACAGCAGTAGCTGTCCTCCTCCTCCTTCTCTTCCTCCTCAGCCTACTCAGTGTGAAGACAACCAGGATGAAGACCTTCATGATGATCCACTTGCACTTCATGAATAGCAAATATAGTTTCTCTTCCTTATGATTTTCTTAATAACATTTTTTTTCCTGTAGCTTACTTTATTGTAAGAATACAGTATATAACATACAACATGGATGTCAATGTGTTTTTAATCGAATGTTTGTACTATAGGTAAGGCCTCTGGTCAACACTAGGCTATAACAGTTCAGTTTTTTGGGAGTCAGTTATACGTGGATTTTCTACTGCATGGTGGGAGTGTGAAGGTTGTTGCCTCTTACCCACATGTTCTGGGGGCTCAACTGTAGAATTATTAGCAATAGTAACTATCCTGATGGAAAGTGTACCCTTTGACCAACATCTCCCCATTTCTCTCAACCCCCCAGCTCTAGTAACCACCATTCTACTCTCTGCTTCTGAGTTTGATTTTTTTAAGATTCCTTATACAAGTTAGATTATGCAGTATTTGCTATGTCTGGCTTATTTTGCCTAGCCTAATATTAAAAAAGATTAGTTTGGCTGGGCGCGGTGGCTCAAGCCTGTAATCCCAGCACTTTGGGAGGCTGAGATGGGTGGATCACGAGGTCAGGAGATCGAGACCATCCTGGCTAACACGGTGAAACCCCCTCTCTACTAAAAATACAAAAAACTAGCTGGGCGAGGTGGTGGGCGCCTGTAGTCCCAGCTACTCGGGAGGCTGAGGCAGGAGAATGGCGTAAACCCGGGAGGCAGAGCTTGCAGTGAGCTGAGATCCGGCCACTGCACTCCAGCCTGGGCGACAGAGGGAGACTCCGTCTCAAAAAAAAAAAAGATTAGTTTTTGTAAGTCAGCACAGACCCTGGTTCTGAGCTTCCTGGCAGCCAAAGCAAAAGGAGAACTTGGAAGTATCAAATATTTATTTCTTAGTAAAGGAAAGTATACCAGTTCACAAGAAAGGGGCACTTTTTGTAAGTACTAAAAACTGAGTTTTACCATTTTAGGAGAGTGGTGCAGTAAACAGTGCTGTCAGTATTAGTTTCATGGAACACACAGAAACTTTTTTGTATACTTGTTTCTTCAATCAGCTCCCACTGAAAGCCACAGGTATGGTGTTAAATCACACTTGTAGGAAGGCATTTCTGTGGGGAGCTGAGGCAATGAACTCGAGCTCCACTCTTTCCAGAGCTTTAACAGAGAGGCACAAGTCCTTTGAGATACCCTTGAGCACTTCTTGGAGACTCTCTCGTGGCAGTTGTTTGACAGGAGCTGGAGAACAGGCTGTGTGGACTCCTGGTTCGGAATTCAGAGGTTTTCTGAGGTCTTGACAGAAAAGAGAGCTATTAGGTTGGTGCAAAAGTAATCGCGGTTTTTGCAATTAAAAGTAATGGGAATTTTGCACCAACCTGAATATTTGCTTTGGGTGCTAAGCATGTGAAGGGCAAAGCTGCTATTTTATTATGAAAATGAGAGCCTGGCCCACTCTCCCTTTCCAGAAGGATGGCTGTCGAGGTCAAAGTTGTCTTCTAGAAGCAGTTTGGGATCTGCCCACAGAACTGGGATGAGGCCCTTCAGGAAGGGAACAGTGTGGTCAGTCGGGGCTGGGCTTGGGCAAGTCCCCTTTACCATCTGCCTCACGCTCGGCTGCTGACATGTCCTCTACTCATAATTCTCCCATTATTGGACACTTTCGTGGTTTCCAGTTTTGGCCTATCGTAGATAATGCCTCTATAAATATTCCTTTCATGTGGACGTTTTCCTGCATTTTTGGCTAATATCCAGAGGCTGGGTTTTTTGACCATACTTGGAGAGGATCATTTCTGAGTCCTTTTCTATGTGAATCAATTGCTTTGAAAAGACTGACCAGCTTAATATGCCACCTGTTGTTTTCTTAATTGAAAAGGAAAGTAATATTTATTGTGGAAAATTTGGAAACTACGGCAAAGTACAAAGAAGAAAATAAGAATTCGGAGAAATTCTACCACGCTGAGAGCACAGAAGTGTGTGGCTTGGTGCACACACCTGGTTCACTGCTGCAGTGGACTCATCTCTTGTTAGGCAGGGGATTGAGCCTGGGACAGTCCCCTGCTAGTAGTCTGTCTAGGTGGATGGGGCACCTGATTTTCCTCTGCCCCAAACGGTCTTCTCAGCCACTAATTTGTCTGCCTCTGAGCACACATTTCTAAGGTTTTGAAGGACCTGTTAACCTATTAATCTATTAATCATAGAAAACGGGTTAGAAAAGTTTTAAATGTCTAAATGTTTGGAAGGAAATGTTAAATGATCAGTGACTGGCTTCTTAGCAGATTTCTCAACAGCTACCACCTGCCAGGCTTGAGACCCAAGTGGTCGGGACCCCGGGCTGATGCGCTTCGGTGCGAGAAGTGGTGGAATCGCCTGGGAAAATGTTTCCCAGATCTGACCCCTGACCACGTTCCTCAAGTTCCTGTCTGGCTCAGGCTTGTCTGGAGAGTCAGGGTGTTTGGTAAAATGGAAGGGAAGTGGGAGCGATCATAAATGAGAACCTAAACCTGCCGTCTCTCACTTCCCTCTCTTCACTTCCCTGAACCAGACATTCTCTGGGCCAGGTAGACATGCCCCTCTACTCCCCAGTTGTTAGGAGGAAACTTTCAGGGCAGGGAGGCCCTTCCCATGCTGGCCAGATGCTTTGCTGAACTCTTGACCAGGGCACTGGTTGTGGGCTGAGGGTTGCTGACCCCCGCAACCCACAGAGTTGCTTCTGTTACTGGGTCACTCCACCATCACCCAAGCGGTTACATGTCAGACTGAATTTCCCAGAATATGGGGCAGGAAGAAGATGGTCCATTCATGGAATTACTTGACCTCAAATAGAGAGTGAGGCTTCAGTCCTTAGGAATTGTAATGACTGACCAAAGAGTTCCCAGGTGGCTTTAAATGCCAGAATGGGCACGGCGGGTATGCTGGGCACTGTCATTGTTCAGCATATAGGAGCTGATGCACAGAAGGCCCGCTCTCCTGCCACTCTAGCGGTTTCATTGAGTTGGGTGGGATCTGGGCAGGGACCACAGCTGGAATTCACAAGGGGTCTCTTGGGGGAAGAGGAGATGAAAGCCTAAATGATGGCATTTTATCCAAACCCCTCTTACCATGCATGGAACTCCCAGACAGACGCTGTTAGAGATGTCCCTTGAAGATAGATGCTTGATGTCTTTAGAGCTGTGTATCCTCCGGCCAGCCCATCTGAGACACAGTTGCAAACAGCTTTCAGTTTTCCAATTTCCAGGGGCTGTGAATGATTAGAACTTTGGAACCATGGGATTCACCAGAGAGAATCTTGGTTTGGGGATGTTTCCTTGGGGCAGAGAAGGGGGAAGCCACTGGAATGTCTCAGTTGCTGTTTGTGTTGTTTGGGTGAAGAGCTCCCTTTTGGGATCTCGTGATGCCTCCAGCTTGTGGCCATGTGGATGGGCTGGGATTGATTTGTTCTGTCTGGCTTGTTAGACACTCTACCCACATTGTCTCTCCCCACCCAGAAAACCACAATGAACTCTAAAGGCTGGTCCAATTAAGATTTATGGTAATTGGGGGAGAGAGAGGGGGATTTGAGGAGACAAGAGTGACTTGTGCTTTGGTCTGTGAAGGAGAGGTTCCTTTGTGATGAGGATTGGAGCCCAGTGCATCATGCAATGAGGGGCCTCCTGCCTAAGCTGTATTCAGTGATCACCCACTGCAGGTGACCACAACTTCCTCGTAGGTATTCTAGCTCCCCTGGGTGTGTCCACCCTCTGCTACCCAAATGGAGAGGTTCACTGCAAGGCTATATCCCTTGTAGAATGGCCTGTGGACCACCTAGGTTTGTGTAAAACTGTAGTTTCCTGGGCCTTTTCCAGACCTCCTGAACCAAATGCTCTGGTTAGAGCCCAGAAATCTGCATTTCCAGCAAGTGCCCTACTTACTTTTTAGATAAAGCTAGGTAACTCTGTGAAGGATTATCTGGAGGAATATTGCTTCAGTCTGAATGGAAGGAGTTTAGCTAAAAGAACTCAATTCCTTTACTTTTTTTTCCCCTTTAATGTTTTTTGGTTTTTATGAAAATGGAGACAGGGTCTCACCATGTTGCCCAGGCAGGTCTCAAACTCCTAGGCTTAAGTGATCCCCCTCCCTCTGCTTCCCAGAGTGCTAGTAATACAGAAGTAACCCACTGTGCAGCCTCTTTTTTTTTTTTTGAAACAGCGTCTTCATCGTTCTGTAACCCAGGCTGGAGTACAGTGGCATGATTATAGCTCACTCTAGCCTTGGACCCCTGGTCTCAAGCAGTCTTCCTGCTTCAGACTCTTGAGTAGCCGGGACTATAGTCTGTGCACCACTGTGCCTGGCTTCAGCTCCTTCACTCTTATTTACTCTTCCTCCAGGACATTCTTAATGAAGCTTTGTCTCCTTGTGACTTAGACCATAAATTCACTAGCCACCCCCAAATGTGAATCAAGTATTTCTTCTGGACGCCAAACTCCCATGACTTAGACCAAAAGTGAAGAAAGGAAAGGCAATCTGTTATTGCTTTCCTGGTTGTAAATTGCTTTTGGATTTGGAGCACATGGTCTGGTTGACTCTCTGCAAGGCTGCTTTAAAGCAACACTGTAGTGCTAGCAGTGGAGGCCCTGCTGATGAGTGATTCATCCCAGGGATTCTGAGGGGCCATCTATATCAGGCAGGTGGCCCACCCTGCCCACTGATCGCTCTCACCCTGCTCAGCAGGTCCTCCCCTGCCACCAAGCACAAACATCTGTGTCCTTCAGTGACCTGCCCAGCTCTGTTGTTCAGTTTCCTGTGGAGAAGGGCTTTTTAACTTTCTGCTTCCTGCCTCGCCCTGCTTCCCTGGTTGGCCCACCGGAGTGACCTCTGATCCTCTAGTCTCAGTTGAGCCAAATTCTGACTGTGCACTGTTGTCTGGGTTCTAGCTTTCTTCCAAACCGCGTGACGGTAGGAGTTTGGGTTGGCTCTAGAAACGGTGAGCGCCTAGTCATTGTCATGAGACTGGATCATTTCAGCCTGGGGGTCTGCCAGCAGTTGTGTGTTTTGCTGGGATAGACTCAGACAGCTCCCCTGAGACATTCCCAGGCAATGGGAAGCCTAGGAGGCCTGCAGGACTCAGTTTACATGCAATCTCCGAATGACTCCATACCTGAGGTTCATTTTGGAGGCTCTCGGTCAAGAAACCCTCTGGCTGCTTCCCTCTTTTTCCCTGTGGGAGCTTCATAGGGGAGATGTGGAGGCCACAGTGCAGATGGGGACCAGGAAGCTCAGAAATAGAGGGAGGCCGATGATGGGGGAGCAGAATTGAGTGTGGCATGGAGGCCGCCAGGGGAGCTATTATAGGTCTGCTTGCATCAGAGTGGACAAGGTTGACAAGAAGGATTAGTAAAGAGGAACTGGGACCTGAAGCTAAGATTTAAGAAAAAGGATCTCCAGGATACTTCATCTAGAGGCCCAGAGAAGGCAAAATCTTCCAGTCAAAGCAACTTTGCTGAGAAACAGTTTCTTAAAAGAAAAAAGTCTGACCAGGGCAAGGTTCTAACAGAGCGAGTGATGTGTTCATTTCTTAAGGTGTTGCACATTGGCACAGCCTTCAGGTTAGCATCATGGCCACTGATGCAGCGAAAGCTATGAAAATGCTCAGACCCTTTAGCCCTGTAATTTCACCCCCCAGGAGTGTGTCCTAAGGAAACTGTCCAACTGAAAGAAAGACATGCTTAAAAATATTCTCTGTGTGGGCTGGGTGCCGTGGCTTGTGCCTGTAATCCTAGCACTTTGGGAGGCCAAGGTGGCGGATCATGAGGTCAGGAGTTCGAGACCAGTGTGGCTAACGTGGTGAAACCCCATCTCTACTAAAAATACAAAAATTAGCTGGGCGTGGTGGCAGGCGCCTGTAATCCCAGTTACTCGGGAGACTGAGGCAGGAGAACCTCTTGAAACCAGAAGGCGGAGGTTGCAGTGAGCCAAGATTGCACCGCTGCACTCCAGCTTGGGTGAAAGAGCAAAACTCTGTTTCAGAATAAATAAATAAATAAATAAATAAATAAATAAATAAATAAATAAAATTCTCTGTATGGAACAGCAAAACTGGGGGGAAAAAAGTGCTTCCATATCTAACTAACCCTGGGGAAGGAATTTAACAAACTATCCATCTTGATACATCATGGTGGTGTAATATTTTTGCAGCCTTTAAAAATGATAATTAGGAAGATTATACAGGAACAAAATATTCAACAGACTGTTGAAAGTCGGAGAACACTAAAGAGTAATACATTATAATTGATTGCACTGTAAATAAGGAAGATAGTGTAGTAAGTAGTGTAAATAAGGAAGACAATATGCAAAAATACAAATGGCTGTGTTAAGGCTAGAGAATTCATTATTTAAAAAAATTAGTATTTAAATTATATGGCAAGTCAGGGAATTTCTATCTGAAGCATCATTCCTCTTCAAATATTTTCTATTATCACTCATCCCTTTTCTTTTTTTTTTTGAGATGGAGCCTTGCTCTCTCACCTAGACTGGAGTGTAGTGGCATGATCTTGGCTCACTGCAACGCCCCCTCCTGGGTTCAGGTGATTCTTCTGCCTCAGCCTCCCGAGTAGCTGGGATTGCAGGCGCCTGCCACCACGCCCAGCTAATTTTTTTTTTTTTTTTTTGTATTTTTAGTAGAGACGGGGTTTCACCATATTGGCCAGGCTGGTCTCAAACTCCTAACCTCGTGATCTGCCTGTCTTGGCCTCCCAGAGTGCTGGGATTACAGGTGTAAGCCAGCATGCCCGACCACTTGTCCCTTTTCTTAGGGAGGCTTGGCAACTAGATGAGATTGAATCAGCCATTTTGAGCACCTTTAGTGTGTGTTGTGCGCTGCCAGGCTCTGTGGAGTACACACAGTGTAAGATGTCATCCTCTGAGCTTAAGGGCAGAGGATGTGTGTCTTTGCTGGGGAGATAAGATGTCCCTGTGCTGGGCACGCTGATTAGTGCTGAGGCTGAGGCATGGCTCGGGCATGGAGTGGGGGACATGGAGGCTGAGGGTGGCGAGTGGGTGGAGTGGTTTGGGCCTTTAGCTGGGGTTGGAAGGAGGACCAGGAGAGCTTTCAGGCATGGAAGCAATCAGCCCGGCATTGGGGCAGACCAGCAGAGTTGAGTTTGCCTAGGAGGGATTTTCAGCTCATCACAGCTGTGAGTGAGCTCAGAGTTAAATAAGATGTCTGTTATTCACCCTGTTTTCTAGAGATTGGAAACTGAAGTCCAGGAAATAAGCTCTTCCAGGAATCTCCAGAGTCCCCTGGGGACAGGGGTGGGTGCACAGGCCGGCCCCCGTGGGTTGGCTGCGCTCCAGTGGCAGATCCCCTAGGGGTGGGAAATCATCCTCCCGACCCTCTCGGGAAACCCTTTCGGTCCCTTGTGGGTTGGTGGCATCACTGGTGGCAGAGGATCAGCGTTCCTTCTCCTTTCACATCTGCCGGTGCCCTGCTTGGGTGTCAGGCCCTCCTGGGGACAGCCCCATCCACACTTTCCGTTTGGGGGACTTTGACATTTTGTTTAAGTGGGGATGTGATGGAGAGTGTGTGAGGGTGAGAACCGGAGGCTCTGGCTCTTTAAGGCTCGGCCTTCAAGTGAGGTTTGGCAGAGGAGATACTGAGCGTTTAATTTTAGGGCCAAGGTAGGGGGCGGGGGAAAGTCCCTACCGCATCTGGTTTGTGTTAAGCCTGTGCCTTCAGAAAAGTGCTGTGTTTATGGTTAAAATCCAGCAGGGAAGGGGGGTGGGCGGGATGCCGCTTTCCCCTACTAGGCATTGTGGCACAGGGACAGGGCACACACTACCTTCCTTCTCATTCTTTGACCCCATCCCAAGCCCGACAGTTGCAACTTGCAGAAAACTGCATGTGACATCCATTTTATCTCTGCAGTTAAAACCAGATGTTTGCTTTCAAGCAGCCTCCAGCAGCTGGACTTTGCCAGGCTGAAGCTGTATCCTTTGTGCCCCAGAACTCCCTGCCGTTGGCCGCCTGTCACTTCGGTCTGTCTGCAGCCCACAGGGTCCCGGGTGGGTCAGTGCTGCTGTGGAGTCCAAGCTGGGGCCTGTCAGAAGCTGCCTGGGGCTGGCCTCCAGCAGGCCTCCCTCCCACGATCCCAGCATTGAGAAGTCGAGTCAATCCCTAGGATGTCTAGACTCCCAGCACTGGAAGATCCCACAGAAACCAGATCCAGCCCCTTCTGTCAGATAAAGAAACTGAGGCCCAGAGAGCTGGAGACTGAACCAGACCTCCCTACTCTCAGCTTGGCTCACTGCTCTTTTCCTGCCTCCACGTAGCTTCCCTTTTGGCTACTGTTTGTGTCGCTCTTCCATGCTCTCCTCCCTCAGAGGGCCAGCCCTGGGAACAGGGAGTAGGGTGAAAGATCTTCAGATCTTTCTGGGAAGTTCACAAGGCTGTGCTTGTTAACTGCTGTTTGCCAGCATTAGTATAGTACCTGGCACAGGGTGAGAGTTTAGAAAATCTTGAATGAATGAATGAGTGAGTGAGTGAATGAATGATGGGGTTGCTTGGCCTGAGGGTGGGGACGCTGGTGTTGCACTTGGAGCCATTACTTCTGGGAGGGCTACCAGGCACGAGTCTCCATACCCAAAGCTCGCCATGTTCCAAGACCACGTCCAGTCTTCTCCAGGCCTTCCTCAGCCCAGCCCGTCACCCAGCTCTTCCAGAAGCCTGGAGTTTCAGAGCTGAAAGGGGCCTCATATATCAAATGTTGCATTACCTTCATGTTAGAGATGGGGAAACTGAGTCAAGGGCACACAGCTAGTCAGCAGAAACGTCAGGACCAGATCCCAACTCTGTGGGGTTGCAGAGCTTCCATGTATCCCTCCTTGGACGTTTATATTGGGAGTTGAGGTTAGAAAGAGAGAAGGCCCTGTCTTGTCCGTTGTGCCTCCCCCTTTCTGTATCTTCCTCCGTTGGATGAGCTGTTTCCTCTTTCTCTCCCTCTTCACTCTGACTTCCTCTCCTGTACTGGAGGATGGTGGGGTGATTTCTCCGTAACAGTCTGAGTAAAAAGGCTGGGCCCCTGGGATTGGGCCAAGTCATTCCCTTGTGTCTTCCCAGAAAGGGAAAAAGAGAGTCGGCTGGCTCACTTCCTTCCGGGGAAACCAGTGCCTGAGTCACCCTGGAGTCAGGGCCCAGGGAGGAGCCTGCCCATCACCCCGTTGCCTCTGGCCATGGGGGGCGCTTCCCTACCACTGTTTCTCAAAGGGCGGGCGGCCAGGGAAGGCCTGTGCCATACAGCTGCCCCACCGCTCGTCTGCCTTCATGGCTTCTTGGGAGGGTTTCTTGGCCTTCTGCAGCCAGGCTGGTGCTGGTGGCAAGGAAAGCAGGCAGGTGATAACATTGTCCCTCTCTAACTGGAGGTCTTAAACACCCTTCTGAATCACAATTTGAAATGTTTTTGATGTACACGTCTTCAGTATCTGTTTTGTTTCATGATAAAAGTTTGACATGCTTAGGGCCGGGTGTGGTGGTTCATGCCTGTAATCCAGCACTTTGGGAGGCCAAGGTGGCCAGATCATGAGGTCAGGAGATTGAGACCATTCTGGCTAACACAGTGAAACCACGTCTCTACTAAAAATACAAAAAGTAGCCGGGCATGGTGGTGGGTGCCTGTGGTCCTAGCTACTCGGGAGGCTGAGGCAGGAGAATGGTGTGAACCCGGGAGACGGAGCTTGCAGTGAGATTGCGCCACTGCACTCCAGCCTGGGTGACAGAGCGAGACTCCGTCTCAAAAAAAAAAAAAAAAAAAAAGTTTGACATGCTTATGGTAAAATAAAAAATAACTCCCCACAGGTAACACTGTTATTTTTCTATACCACAGATAAGATTTTATATGTTTGATTTATATATATATATACACACACACATATATATTACAGTAAAAGATACATAGTATGAAATTTACCATTGTAACCATTTTGAAGAGTACGTACGGTTCAGCAGCATTAAGTACATGTACCTTGTTGCACAACCATCACCACCATCCATCTCCTGAACCCCCCTTTTTTTTTTTGTGAGATAACAACTCGCTGTCACCCAGGCTGGAGGGCAGTGGCGTGATCTCGGCTCATCGCAACCTCCTCCTCCCGGGTTCAAGTGATTCTCCTACCTCAGCCTCCCGAGTAGCTGGGATTACAAGCACCCGCCACTACACCTGGCTAATTTTTGTATTTTTAGTAGAAACGGGGTATCATTATGTTGGCTAGGCTGGTCTCGAACTCCCGACCTTGTGATCTGCCCGCCTCGGCCTCCCGAAGTGCTGGGATAATAGGTGTGAGCCACCGCGCCCGGCCCCATCTTCTGAACTCTTTTCATCTTGTAAAACTGAAGCTCTGTACCCATTAACAATTCCCCCGGACCCTGGCCCTGACAACCCCATTCTACTTTCTGCCTCTATGAATTTGACTACTCTAGGGGCCCCATGTAAGCGGAATCATACAGTATTTATTCTTTTGTGTCTGGGTTATTTCACTTAGCAGAATGTCTTGAAGGTTGGTCCATGTTGCAGCATGTGTCAGAATTTCCTCCCTTTTTAAGGCTGAATTGTATTCCATTGTATGTATGACCATATTTGGTTTCTCCATTCATCTTTGATGGACATTTGAGTTGTTTCCCCCTTTTGGCCATTGTGAACAGTGCTGCGGTGAACATGGGTGTACAAATACCTGTTTGAGTCCCTGAATTTAATTTTTTTGTGTATATGCTCAGAAGTAGTATTGCTATATTTTATGCTGTTACTGGTTGTGCCTCTCAGGCACCTTGGGTCCCCAGGGCAGTGTCAACAGGTCAGCAAAGGGCTTTGGATACCACCCCTTCCCCCTGCCAGCGCCAGGCCTGCCACAGTAGCTGTCTGTAGAGGCTAGGGCTGGCCTGGCTATTTGGATCCCCGAGGGCACACTGTGGAACTGCAGAGCTAATGAAAAGTTTTGGAATCTTGTGGTGCAGAAGGGCCTTTTTGGGCCAGGTCCCCACCCTTCCTTCCTCCTGACCTCCTCCTGTTTTGTACTTGGGGAAGGGGGATGCAGCCTTCTGGGAGCCCTGGGGAGGTACAGGGACCCCGAGCTTACTTTGGGACCCAGAGCCCCATTCTTCTTATGAACTCCTCCTCCTGCCCCCAGTTCTTCCTGTCCTGGGCTGTTTTTCTCTCCGAGGCTCTCCCAGAGGGTTAGTGTGAGAAAGATTTTTGGCCCATGAGTTACAGAGATTAATGCAAAACTTCCTAGCTTCCTTTGCAGGAAAATTCTATTTCTTGCTAACAGAGCAGGAGCTCCTTGTCCTGATTCCTGCTTTCACCAAGTTGGGCCCCAGAGCGGCTCCTCACCAGAGCCCTGTGCACAGCTGACTGGTCTCTGTGGGCTCGCTGGTTTGAGCTTCATTACGAGCTGCTCTGACCCCCACCCCGGCAGAGATCTGCACGCGGCTGTCTTTTGGGTACCCCGTGCGCCTCGGGAGGCAGTGTGTCTGTTCTGTCAGCTAGATCACAGCTCTTTGAGAGCAGAGCTGCTGGTTGTTTCTCTTTGTGGCCTGGTAGTGGCTGGTCTGGTAGCCTGTACTTCCTGGATGCTCAGTTAGAGAGAAAGAGAGGCCATGAAAATAATTTGGGATTTGGCATTGGAGAACTCCTGGCTTTTGGTTTGGGGCCTGCTCTTTGCTAGCCGGCTTACTTAACCCTCTCGAGCCTGTTTTTCCATCTCTAAAATGGGGATCAGAAAACCCTACTTCTTTTTTTTTTTTTTTTTTTTTTTGAGATGGAATCTTGGTGTTTTGCCCAGGCTGGAGTATAATCTCAGCTCACTGCAACCTCTGCCTCCCGGGTTCAAGCCATTCTCCTGCCTCAGCCTCCCGAGTAGCTGGGATTACAGGCGCACGCCAGCATGCCTGGCTAATTTTTGTATTTTTAGTAGAGGCGGGGGTTCACCATGTTGGCCAGGCTGGCCTTGAACTCCTGACCTCAGGTGATCCACCCACCTTGGCCTCCCAAAGTGCTGGGATTATAGGCGTGAGCCCACCATGCCCAGCCAGAAAACCCTACTTCTTAATAAGCTTGTTGTGAAAAGTAAATGGGGTCATTGTTATAAAGTGCATGGTAAGTAAGTGTCAGTGAATGTCAGCTTTTTGTCACCGTTGTGCCTCTACTAAGTGGAAGGGCCTGGGGAGGACTCTCTGCAGAAGGCCCACTTCCTAAGACATCTTTATGCTTTCTCTCCGTCCAAGCCCTGCTCCCCTGGGAGAGGCTGCATGTGGGGTTGTCTGGTTGGGTGGCAGCAGCTTCCCCTGCAGAAGGAAACTGCTTCCTCCCCAGGGAGATGGGAGTTGCTAAACTCTGGCTTGGGCCGGCTGTGTGCTCTAAGCAGAGATTATGTGCGTGTGTGATGAGGGCGGTGCCTTGGGCTTCACTCCAGATACACCGTGTTTTCTGACCTCGAGCTCCCTTCCTTGGAGCCCCTCACTGTAGCACCAGGCATTGTGGCTCAGGACTCCCACTGCTCTGGATTGCTATTGGACTGTTTCATAGGTGGGTCCTACTTCCCTTTTTAGATGACAGGCTCCAGGGCCTCCGTACTCCTCATATTTGGGGACAGAAAATAAGGGCTTCTCTTTCCATGCAGTAGGGTGCCCCTTTCTCCTGTGGGATGATTGGGCCTGCCCTGTCCAGGCTTTGGGGAGGGAATGGGAATGGGAACCCTGCTTGGAGCTGCATTCTGTGTTCTTCTGCATCCTTGCCTGCAGAAGATTTTACCTTACAGAGACTGCAGGGTGTTAGGGAGAACCCAGCTTTGGAGCCAGCAGCACTGGTGTGGAGGCGAGCTTCGCTGTCTCACTTGCTGTGTCCTTGAGCTGGTCCTTATTCTGAGCCTCAGTTTCTTCCTCTGTAAAAAACAATCTGTCTTGCAGAGTTGTTGCCAAGGCTAAATGAGATGATGGATGTAAACCACCCAAGTTGGCATCCCGTGCCTGGTAGGCTCCCTAAGTGTGGGCAGGTGTTGTTATTTTGTGTGTGGATGGGCCAAGGGGTGCTTTTCGCGAACCGTTCTCCACACAGAGATGCGGTGAGGCAGACTTCCTATACGTTTCTGTAGCCCAGAGTTGCCCACACTTGCCTGATTATAGGATTCACCTGGAGTACTTGTTACTTGCTAAAATACCAATCTGTGAGTCCCATCCCAGAACTCCTGAACCAGAATGGTGGTTGTTGGGGTGAGGGGTCTCTACTGTTAACCTTTTTTATAATCGGGCCAGTCTGGGAAATGCCATTTCCCTCAGACTGCGCTGCCAGTTGCTGTGTCATTCCATCTTCACGGGGACCCATTGGAATGAGGCAGGTATGGCCCCTTGGAAAGTAGGAGACTTTGCAGGTGAGACTGAAGCTTGAAGGGGCTGGCCTGAGGCCCTGAGCTCCTTGTGGTGGAAGCAGATTTAAAACTGAGATCTCCCAGTGCTGTGTGTCCATTGTGCCTGCAAACATTCCACTAAAGCATGGAAAAGGTGAAGGTGGGGACAGAGAGAGATGGAGTGACAGGAAGGAGGTGAGGGCCGAGGGCCTTTATGATGGCCTTGGGGACCTGCAGAGACTGAGTGGGGGATGGATCGTGGGACAGAGCTCTGAGCCTCACTGGGACGCTTCCCCTTGTGTGCCTTCTGAAAACCAGGGCCGCAGTGAGCAGGCGGGGCCTTGAGCTTCTCCGAGCCGCTGGGAATCCACAGGTGTCTGAGCGGAGGCGTGGTCTTAGGCAGCATGGACCCGTTGGGAGGGGCTGGGACTCCTCCCCAGGGCTGCTGGTGGAGTCCTGGAAGTCCTGTGGGTAGGACTTCTCCCACTTCTCCCCTCTCCCTCTGCCTTTTTTGTTGGGCTGGGAAGTTTTCTAGAAGCACGGGCAGGGCTGGCTCCCTTGTTCGGAAAGGGAAGTTGAGGAATAGGTATTTCCAGGGTCAGCCGATGATGTCAGGCACTGGGGTCCCACTGCCTTGTCTGCTTCCTCCTTCTCAAAGTTGGCCTGGTCCCTTAGAGAAAAACCCTTTTAGGTCCTCACTATGCCATCCTTCTTTCCATTTTACCCTTAAGAGGCCCTTAAGGAGGATTTCAACCTCTGCTGGGCCCCACCCTGGGGGTGAGGTGGGCTGGTGGGCTGTGAGCAGAGGGGCCCTGTTATGGATGGTTGTGAGAGTCTGGCCGGGGCACGGTGACCTGCTGCCAGGCCCTGGGGAGAGTCATGCTGACTGAGCCTGTGGTTAAAAGCGTGCGACTTCCACTGCGGGTGGAATTCTGGCTCCTCTGTCTACTGTTTGCTGGGACCTTGAGTGGCTGTGACCTCTTGGCCTCGGTTTTCTCATCTGTAAAATGAGATGCCTTCTGGGGTGGTTCGGATTCACTGGGCTGACACTGGTAGAGCACTTGGGGCAGTGGGTTGGGAACGACATCCTGATCTCTGAAGCTCTTCCACTCCGACCTTTCAATTAGATCTGCGGCCTCAGGACTTTGGCCCTTTGGGGACTTCCGTGAACAGCGAGCTGCCCCAGGTGTCTGGGCAGGCAGGGAGTATGGGTGCAAAGCTGTGGCCTCTCTGACTGTTCCTTCTTCTATTGACTCAGGTCTGAAAATCTGGGTGTGGCCTCTACCCCTCCGCCCCGTCTCTCCTGAGTATCGCTTGTATCCACCTGCTTCTCCGTCTCCTCCACTGCCAGCCTGGACTGGCTGCTTTTGTCTCTGGCTGGGACCTTTTCGTGATCTCGTGCTTGCTCTCTTTTCAGCCGCTCTTGTCCATCTCTAATCTGCCCTTCCCATGGCATTTAGAGATCTCTTTCCAAGATGCAGGTGGAATTATGTAACCAGCATCTGCTTCACACCCCCAGCTCAGCCCGCCACAGCCTCATTTGTTTCTTTCAACTAAAATAAAATGTCTTCGGTGACTTCCACTGCTCTCAGGAGAAACAACAGCTGCAGGCACCCGAACACCCATGTCGCTAGCTCATCTCCAGTCTCTGCACCCTCTCCTTCCCTCCTGCACTGTGACTTTTTTTTTTTTTTTTCCAGTTTTTTGAACAGACCTTACTCTCTTTTCTCTGGGGCCTTTGCTGTTTTTTTTTTCTTTCTTTCTTTCTCTCTTTCTGTCTTTCTCTCTCTCTCTCACTCTCCCCTCCCCTCCCCTCCCCTCGCTTCCCCTCTTCTTTTCTTTTTTTTT
>NC_037675.1:70235179-70328397 GCF_003255815.1 Theropithecus gelada | reverse complement strand
TTTTTTTTTGAGACGGAGTCTTGCTCTGTCACCCAGGCTGGAGTGCTGTGGCCGGGTCTCAGCTCACTGCAAGCTCCGCCTCCCGGGTTCCCGCCATTCTCCTGCCTCAGCCTCCCGAGTAGCTGGGACTACAGGCGCCCGCCGCCTCGCCCGGCTAGTTTTTTGTATTTTTTTAGTAGAGACGGGGTTTCACCGTGTTAGCCAGGATGGTCTCGATCTCCTGACCTCGTGATCCGCCCGTCTCGGCCTCCCAAAGTGCTGGGATTACAGGCTTGAGCCACCGCGCCCGGCCTTCCCCTCTTCTTTTCTTTTCTTTCTGCTGGAGTCTTGCTGTGTTGCCCAGGCTGGAGTGTAGTGGTGCAGTCAGCTCACTGCAACCTCCACCTCCTGGGTTCAAGCGATTCTCCTTCCTTAGCCTTTTGAGTAGCTGGGATTACAGGCACATGCCACCACACCTAGCTAATTTTGTATTTTTAGTAGAGATGGAGTTTCACCATGTTGACCAGGCTGGTCTCCGACTCCTGACTTCAGGTGATCCACCCGCCTTGGCCTCCCAAAGTGCTGGGATTACAGGTGTGAGCCACTGCGTCTGGCCTGGGCCTTTGCTATTTTGTTTCCTCTGCTTGGGCAGCATCACCCTCCTGACCACCCTGCTACATGCCCCACACATGCATAGGGTGACCTACAGCTCTGCCTATACCTGCTATGCTGGTGTAATTATTAGTAGACCCCCTGGTGCCTTGGTTTGGATGACAGGTTATATAGGCCCCCTTCACAGTTACAAACTTTTCATCTAACACTCCCCAGCCTTATAAATTCACTGACATCCTTGGGGCAGAGATCAGACACACTGCCCCCCCCCCCCCCACAGCCCCCCAGGATCAGTTCAGGGTCCTGTTTTAGCCTCATGCCTTCCAGGACTTTTCCTATAGGCACTGGAGCTTAGTGTACAAAAATACACTCATCGATGTAACCTTTGCTTACTGTTTGTCTTCTCCATTAGACTGCAGGCTCCATGACTTAGGACATGACTTAGGACTGTATTTGCCTATGATATAACCCCAGTGCCTGATACAGAATCAGTGCTCAGTAAGAATTTATGGAAGGAAGGAATGAATGAATCTGGCTGCAGCTGTCTGGCAGGGGAGGCCTGGAGCCTGGGCGAGTCTGTAGAATCTGCAGTGGCCTGCATGAAGGAGGCTGCCAACATCGGGCCAGTCCAAGCCCTAGCAAGCCAGTTGCCCACACTCTGGCACACATCATCGGTTTGGCTTCCCCTTTAATTATTCATCAGTCTTTCTCAATGGCCTTTGTGTTCAGAAACCCAAGGGAGAAGAATTCTAACTCTCTTTCCATTTCCCTAAAACTGAGACCTGGAAGAAAAACCTGCCTGGCCCATTCTGCATCCCCAGGGGGCCAGCAGGTCCACAGCCTCCTCTCGGGGCTGGCTTTGAGCGTCGAAGTGTCCTGGGCTGCCCTGTGGCTCTCCTCCCTAGTCCACTGGGCCCAGGGACTGCCTGGGCACAGCTGAGCAGGAGCCCGTGTGGCTTGAGACTGAGCAGGGACTGGTGCAGGCTGGTGGACAGAGCTGGATGAGTCCCCATCATTCCCCAGCCTGAGCAGGGGCTGAAGGCTGGCCTGGAAGCGTTTAGCCTCCCAGCAGAGTGGAGCAGGCTCAGGCTTTGACATCCTAGAGACCTAGTTCACACCTCAGTTCTGCCTCTTGCTAGCTGTGTGACTGTGGGGAACTGGCCCTTGGTGTCCTGTTGCTTTGTTCCTTTAACCTAGAATTGTTGAGTGGATTTGCTGAGATGGCACATGCCTCGTGGGTGATGACAACAGTGAATGGGCACTCACTGAGTGGTTATAACGGTAGCCAACACCTTTGAGCAACCCTAGGATATGATTCCCTCTCCTTCTCTCACCTCCCCTTGGGGCTCCCTGAAACACGTTGCCATCAATGTCCCCATCTTGAAACCGAGGATGGAACACTAAACTTTCCTCTCAAGGTCGGGGGAGGGGGGTGCTGGGGAGCGGAAAGCACCCCTGGGGCTGCCCTTGCTGCAGTGTCTGAAGTGAAGCCTAGGAGCCCCGGTGCTGGTGGGGAACAGCAGGCGTGGATCTCTTTGATCTTTGAAGAGGACTGTGAATACACTGACCACAGGCGGAAGCCCCTCGTCCCGTCCTGCCCCGCCCAGAGGTCCCTGGGCTTCTCAGCAGAGGTGGACAGATCTGCCTACAGCTGCCCTTCCCACCCTTCTGGAAATGGAACTTTCCACAGGCACATTCCTGTTGCTCAGCTTGCTGCTCCCTGCTGCTGCTACCTTGCTGCCCTGTCCCTCAAGCCGGGCTGGCCATACCAAGGTGTTGGCGAGCTGCTCAGCCTGCTGGGCTGCTGACACCCCAGACCACCGCCGGCCTAGTAGACAGGCCAGGAGGGCAGTGACGGCACCGGGTCACATTGTCCTGGGCCTGGGTGAGGGTTTCTGTGCTGCTTTTTAAGGTGCTGATCTGTGTGTGTGTGTTTTGGGAGAAGAAACTTTGTGTTACTGAGCCTCAGGTGAAGAGAATTGAGGTCGTTAGGCTCCTCCGTCATGGCCCAGTGTCATCTCAGGGCCATGCAAGGCCACTGTGTGTCTGTCACATTTTATCCTACAATCTTCTGTGATGGACACGCAGATTGTCCCCAGCTGCTCTCCTGCTGACACAAATGAGGCAACGATGAACGTTCTCCCATACATCCCAGTGCAGCTGTATGACGACTGCATTGAGCAGGGAATTGCTGGGTTGGAGGGAATTTCCTGATACGGTGCTGGGTTACTCTCTAAAATGGCTGTACAGTCTACTCTCCACCAGCCAGGCATGAGGGCTTCCGGATCCCTCAACCCCACCGACATTTGGCATAATCAATCACCTTTCTAATTGTTTGCCAGTCTCTTAGGTGTTAAGAGATGCATTTTAGTTTTGAGCTGCAGCTGAAGAGGAACTCTCCACGTGCCAAGACTGCTCCCCTCCTCCAGTCAGCTCTCCTGGAACCAGAAACTTCCTCCTGGGTGGTGTTGAGAATCGTGGTGATGCTCTGCAGAAAGCCTCTCCTCTGTAGGGAGTGGCGGTTTATAGATACAGCCCGTTCATGCCTCAGTCCCTGCAGGAAGTTCTTTTTTTTTTGAGATGGGGTCTCACTGTCTCCCAGGTTGGAGTGCAGTGGCTCACTGCAGCCGTGACCTCCCTGGGCTGGGGTGATCCTCCCACCTCAGCCTCCTGGGTAGCTGGAACTATAGGGGCACACCATCATGCCTGGCTAACATTTTAAAATTTTTTGTAGAGACAGAATTTTGCCTGTTGCGTAGGTTCCTGCGGGAAGTTCTGTTCCCTGGGGATGTCTGCTCCAGTCCCACCCCCAGGGTGCAAATCACTGGTGTGACTTATGGTGGCTTGTGTTGCTTCCACAGTTGCTGAACTCGTTCCCTCATCCCTTGGTATCTCTGGCATCCTGAGGGCTTGGGTTCCCTGGAGCTTTGAGAATTCCTTTGCAAAGTCATGTGGCTACTGCTGGGTGGTTGTCCCTCAGGGAGGAGGTGGGTAGTACTGTGGCATTGGCTTGGAGTTTGGGCAGGATCAGTGCTGAGGTCCTGTTGATCACGTTTTGACTGAGTCAGAGAGGTTGGGGTGCAGTGCCTGCTGGATCCTGCAGCCCAGATAAAGGAACACACTGGGCACCAAGATGACCCCCATGATCCCTTGATGCTACCTGGGACTGTTTACTGACAAGGGCAATTCCATGGGTCCTGGAGTTGTTCTTTTTGTCTCATGCCTTTCCGTGAGCACCCTTTCTCTTGTCTTTCTTGTACTTTAGTAATGAACTCTAGACACTGTTAACTACTTAGGGTGTGCTGGGCTTTTTGCATAGATTATCTCATTGAAACTCCTTACCAACCCAGTTGAGAAAGGTATTGTACCTGTTTTACAGATGAGAAAACCGAGGCTCAGAAAGGTCAAGAACTTGCTTAGGTTACAAGGTTAGTCAGTGGCAGACCCATACTGAACCCAGCTCTTCTGTGCCCAAATTCGTTCTTAGCCATTAAGCCTTGGTCCTCAGAGTGTAGTCTCTGGACTGGCAGCATCAGCATCACCTGGATACTTATTAGAAATGCAGTTTCCCTGCCTGCCCAGAACTTCGGAATCAGGAGCTGGTGGTGGGGCCCAGCGGTCTGTATTTTAACAAGCCCTCCAGGCGATTCTGGTAAATGTTCAAGTTTACATGTCAAGTTTGAGAACCATTGCACTCAATTATTCTGCTGTTCTTTTTTCTGTTTTTTTTGCCCGGCTTCTCCCCTTCTGTCACTGGGCCAGTCACTGTAAGCCCAGACTTTGGACCCTGGCTACTCTTCAGGGGCTTCATGCGCCTTTTAAAGAGGTACAGTAATTTGTACTCTGGGGCCTCCAGGAACCCTCCCAAGTCCCCAAAAGCAGTTGACAGAGCTGATGCTCCAGCTGCCTCCAGCCGACAGCCTGGTGACCGGAACCACCATGGGGGTCAGAGTTCCCAGTCACTATGCCCAGGGAGGTGCTTTGAGGGATATGAGTGATCCAGGGGTGGACTGTGGGACAGACCAGGACAGAAGCTCCTGCTGGGAGGTTATTTTAGGGCCACAGAAAGGAGACTTGGAAAACTTCCTTACCCAAGCAGGATCTCTTTCTTTCTTGCAAATTTGTAATGATAAGTGGTTTGATCTTTGGAGAGGAGCTTCCACACAGGGGGTTGGAATCTAGGCAGGTTCCTTGTTTCTGGTCAGCAAGGCACATTCAGGAGAAATGACCCTGGGGAGAGGACAGAAGCTATTTTTTTCTTTTTTTTCTCCAGTAGAGACAGGGTCTTGCTATGTTGCCCAGGCCGGCCTTGATCTCCTGGCCTCAGGCAGTCCTCCTGCCTCAGCCTCCCAAAGTGCTGGGATTGCCGATGTGAGATACCAGAGCCAGCCATATTTAATTTTTGAGCCCCCACCGTAAGTCTAGTTTTCTGCTGTTTAATTCTTAGCCTAACCCCAGGAGGGGTGGATTTCATCATCCCATTCCACAGATAAGACCATGGAGGTTTCAAGCTGGAAGATTGAGGGTCATACCTCAACTACATGGAGGGGTCAAGTTAGGGGCCAGAGTCTGCCAGACCCCGGGTTCCCATATTGTATGAATGGCAGGCTGGGCCAAATCCCTGTCAGCTGGGGGAGTTCTCTATGGAATTGAGTGACCCAGAGCTCTCAGCATCTGTGCCAGAAAAACCAAATGACCTCACTTTTGGTGGCTTTTCCTTCTTTGGGGAAGGAATGTGCTGGCCACTGCTGGGAGCTGCAGCCTGCTGAGGCCTGTGTGCTCTCAGACCTGCAAGGGCCAGAATCAGACTCCAGACATGGGGGAGGGGTTACAGGCAGGACCAAACTGTAACCCCGGAGGAGTGAGGAGGAGGCTGTTCTCACACTGGCCTCCTGGAGCGGGTGCCACTCTGCTTGGAAGATCAGCTCCTCCCATTTAGTAATCCTCATCTCAGCAGGCTTACCAGCCACTGTTCAGTAGCTGAACTAGCTCAATTACATCAGTTCCCTGAGAGGGCTCTGGTCCAGGGCCTGCCTTTGAGCCTGGTTTCTTGCCAATGGGCCAAATGGGTTAAAAACAAAACCACATCTTGATATAAAAGGCTTAGCGGGGTCCTGGAACATTTTAGTTTAAAAGAGAAATAACAGCTTTATTGAGATGTAGTTCACATACCCATACAATTCACCCATTTATACAACTTCATGGTTTTTAGGATGTTCACATAAATGGGCAGCTATTTATGTCATCAGTTTTGAACATTTTTATCACCTTAGAAAGATATTTTATACCCCTTAGCTATCACCTCCCCCCAACTCCTCTGTTCCCAGCCCTAAGAAACCACTAATCAAGCTGCTTTCTGTCTTCATAGGTGCTTTTGTGTTTTAACATCTAGTGAGTGCTTGGTCTGCGTCTGGCAGCGGACTGAACCCTTTGCACTAGCTCACATAGCCCTCCCTTGTGACTACCTTACGGGCTGCAGGCTCGTTTTATCTTTATTTTATTACTATTGTCACCATCATCATTCTGGCCTACAGAAGTCTTTATTGATGTGAGAACCAAGGCTCCGGGAGGCCCAGTCACGAGTCCAGGATTATGAAGCCTGTACTGGACAGAGCTTGCTGTTGGCTGGCAGTTGGGGTGGGCTCTTGGGTCCCTGGGAGGGGGTGAGGCTGTGGATGGTGACAGATTGGCTGAGGCAGTTGACTCTCATTGGCGAGGAGCTAAGAGGACAGACCTGTTTCTTCACTAGGATCGTGTGCCCACCTGTTTTAAAGCGGCTCTGATTTCTCCTGGGAGCCCATAGGTTCCATCTGTACCAGGCAAGCAGGAGCTGGGCAGTCTGCCTTCTAGGGGGCCGTGGATGGCAGGAAGGCCAGATCAGTCTCTTGGTGGCCCAGGAGTCCTCTCAAGCAGGGTGCCTTTGTTAGGTCAAACAGCCTCCCAGAAAGAGCTGCGGGCTCCCTGCTTCTTGGCCCTGGTGACCCTCTGGGTGTGTGGTGCTGTGTCTTTTGAAATGGGCTGTAGATGGGTGTAAACCAGGAAATGCAGGCTCCACTCCCCACTCCCTGTCTCCTTCTCTTGGCCAGAGGCCGGTCTCCGAGTTCTCTCATCAATGGAGAAAAAAACCACAGGACTTCTTTCTTGCTCTGTGAATGATTAACTTTGATTAAATAGACAGTGAATGGGAAGTGAGAGCATCCTGACCGCTGACATGGACTGGGCTCCTGATGTGTCCGCGGTATCTTTCTGGCTGTTTTGCTTCCATAGTCATAATCTTCACAAAGTGGTGATGTTCTTTATCTGCATTTGTAAGGTGAGGCAATTGATGCCTAGATAGTTTAACTAAAGCCGTACAGTCAGTGAGTGGTGGGGACCTGCTGGGTTAACATTGTTTAAGTGTCTGCTGTGGACACAGCACCAGGCTAAGTCTTTCAGGACATAGGGTCTAATTTGGTCCTGTCTCATTCTGTGCCATTGTAGGCCTTGTTATGCCCATTTTACAGATAGGGATCCTGAGGCTAGGATTAAGTCTCTGTCCAAGCAGACAGATCTAATGTGAGGTGTGGGCTGGCACTGGAGCCTAGGTCTGTCTTGTTCCAAAGTCCAAGGTGCACCCCTAGTCCCCTGCACTCTAGTCACCAGGACCCCAGCACTCACATGTCTTGGGAACAGGCTGTTAGAGCAGTGCCTGGTCCCAGCAGAGGCCTGGCAGTTGTCAGCTTTTTCAGCAGCCACTCCCAGGTGGATGGGAAGTAGGCAGATCTGGGTGGAGATGTTCCCGAAGACTCTGCTTTTCATCAGCGCATGAACCAGCTGACGGCTGGCTTTGAAGGGCTGGCAGTCAGCCCCTGATAAGTTAGCCAGATACTCCTATTTACCTTGCCAGAACACTGGGCATCTGAGATCACTTCTGGGCAGGGCTTTGCTTAGACAAACCATCCAGGGCCCACGCCCTGGCCAGGCTGGCCATACTCTATGGGGGTCAGAGGGATTCCAGCACACCCCGGCTGTACCTCAGTAACCTCTTCAGCATCAGTGGATGCTGCAGGGGATTCAGCCCTGAGCACAGGTGCTGGCCTGGCCTTCTCCAAGGACCCTGCTAGTTCACACACCCTGCCCGCACAGCAGGGGGCTGGCTTGGGCTGGCAGGGTGCTTGCCTGGGGAGGCTTGAGGGCTGTTGGAAGCTGACGAGTTTGTTTTTGACTACATGAGCCTAGACCAGAGTTCTGGGTGTTCTACTCAGGGAGAAGAAGGACCATCAGATGAGAAGCTGGCTTGTATAGGAAGCTGTGTACCATTTTCAGGAAGCACAGAAGCTCGTTTGGGTGATTTCCTGGGGTCACTTGGCCAGAGTACAGCCCTTCATCTTTCCCAGTTAGCAGTTTGCTGTCTTAACTATTGGGGAGATGTGTGTGTGTGATTGCTGGTGTATCCTCATGTCCTGCTCCCTAATTATGACTTTCTTTAAGATTTTACACTGATAAGGCACTTTGAAGTTCTTCAGAGCCTTTTCCCTATATTATGTCTTATTTTATTCCCAAACTCATCCTTTTAAATAGATGGGATAATTTTTTCATTTTTCATCTTTATTTCGGAAACATCCTTTTTCCTTCTCCGTAATACCTGAGACTTGTCCCACCCTTGCCAAATAATTCCAGTGAAATGGGAAGTCCCCTCTATCCTATCCTAGAGGTCTGACATAACAATTAAATGTATATATTCCCAGACAGACTTTTCTTTTTTCTTTTTTTTTTTTGAAAGCCACTAACTTTATTGATCTAAAAAACTTTACAAGGACAGTGACTGTTCTGCCAAAAAAACAGCCAAATGGTATCAAATGGACTGAAAGTGAGGGTGGGGGTGAGGGACGGGGCCAGGGATCCATGCAGGAAAGCTGATAACTGTCACCGGGGAACTGGCAAGGGAAAAAGGAAGGGGGAGGCATGCAAGAGTGAGAATCCAAAAATGAATGAAATGGTTAGGGGAGAAAACTCCCAAAAGACCGTGGAGTACATCGGAGGTGAGTACAATAGCAATCTTTTCCTCTGTAGAGGACAGGGGAGGAGTCCCTCTTCGGCTGCAAACTCTGGATGAGGGCTGGGGATCGAGGGCTTCCCAGACAGCATCACAAGAAGGCGTCGCACCACTCTCGAAGGCATCCGAAGCAGTCCTGGGACTGCTTGGTGTTGGCACCACAAGTGTGCTTCAGCCATTCCTGGAAGAGGTCTTCATCTTTCTTCAGCACCAGAAACTGGCCAAGGACAACACAGGCCTTGTCAAAGCCCCTTTCCTCCAGCTTCTTGCCCAGGACTTCACTTGGCCAGGCTCCCCACTGGCTCTTCCCCCATGGGCTCTGCCACGAAGTCTCGGTGCTTTTGGGAAGTTGTCATCTTGATCAGGCCTAATCGGCAGCTTCAGTTCCCGTAACAGTTCCTCCCGCCACCCCCAAGACAGACTTTTCTTATATTTGCATACTTAAAAAAAAAAAAAGGTAATGACAGCACATTTTGATACAAATGGTTTTGGTACAAAACTCAAAAGAAACAAAAGTATATTCTGTGAAAAGCAAGTGTCCCCCACCCCCTGCCTTCCCATTTCCCTCCCTGGAGGCAGCCGATGATCCCCATCCTTCTATGTCCTGCTAGGGAGGTTCTAGCATAAAGCTTTTAGATACTGTTTGGGAAACTAATATCAGGGGTCTGCTTGGTGAGGAGGGTTAGGAGCTGGCTTCCTTGAGACTGAAACACTGAGTATGTTCTGAGTTCATGGAGATGAAATTGTCCCTGGGGAATTTTTTGGCTTTCTTTGGCAAGGGGGAGAGCCCACCAATCAGAATAAATCCTGCACAGGAACAAAAGATTGTTGCTGGGTGCTATTTGGTTGTGTCTTCTAATTAGGCATGTTATGGGAAAAGTTGCTGGGCTCTAGCCTACAAGGTAGGAGGGACTTGTTTGGGCTAACAGAGCTGGAAGGGATTGAAGTGACTTCTCTGAGGTCACATGCCTGGCCGAGCCAGGGCAGGGCCCAGGTTTCCTGACCTCATCCTCTGAACACAACTCTCCTGGCCTGAATGGTGGCTGGTAGTTTTGATTCCGGGAGAGTGGGAGGATGTGCTTGGAAGAGGTGTGGCCAGCACGTGAGGTTGGAGCCTGGGCTGTCCCACCACTGCCCAGCTAGTCTTGTTTGGCTGCGGGTGGGTTATCTTGTTTATTCCACTGTTCAACAAATGGAAAAAGCACCTTTGTCAATGGAGGTTTCTCTGGGGAGGTCAGCCAGAGTGGATGGCCTGGATTGTGTGTTGAGACTTAAACATCAGAACAGAGTGCTCTGGCTGGGCATGGTGGTTCATGCCTGTAATCCCAGCACTTTGGGAGGCCAAGGCGGGCAAATCACTTGAGGTCAGGAGTTTGAGACCAGCCTGGCCAACATAGCAAAACCCTGTCTCTATTAAAAATAAAAAAATTAGCCAGGCATGGTGGCGCACGCCTGTAGTCCCAGCAACTCGGGAGGCTGAGGCAGGAGAATCGCTTGAACCTGAGAGGTGGAGGTTGCAGTGAGCTGAGACTGCATCTCTGTACTCCAGCCTGGGTGACAGAGGGAGACTCCGTCTCAAAATAAATAAATAAATAAATAAATAAAAAGAAAAAACAGGGCGTTCTCTGACAGGAGAAGGGAGAGGGAGCAGATCATCATAAAAACCAACTGCACTGCCAGGCGCGGTGGCTCACACCTGTAATCCCAGCACTTTGGGAGGCTGAGGCAGGTGAATCACCTGAGGTTGGGAGTTTGAGACCAGCCTGACCAATATGGAGAAACCCCATCTCTACTAAAAATACAAAATTAGTCAGGTGTGGTGGAACGTGCCTGTGATCCCAGCTAGTCAGGAGCGTTAAGGCAGGAGAATTGCTTGAACCCGGGAGGCGGAGGTTGCGGTGAGCTGAGATTGCGCCATTGCATTCCAGCCTGGACAACAAGAGCAAAACTTCTTCTCAAAAAAACCCCCTAAAAACCAAAAACCAAAAAACAAACAAAAACAACCAACCACATTTACAGACAACTGTAAAACAGCAAAAAATCCTCAGCAGTTCAGTTACTGGAGTGCAAGCCCTGTTAGCGTTTTGATGTGTTTTGTTTTTAGTCATTTTTTTCGTGTTTGTGATTGCTTACATAGTTTTAAATTTGGAGTACATACAGTCTTGAATCCTGCTTTTTGAGTTAATTATATATAAGCAGGTTTTTTTCATAGTAACAGTTTCAGAACCCATCATTTTGGCCATGTACTATTTCATTAAGTGGATGATGAAGCCTAATATACTTAACCTAATACCTTATTAATATAACTTCTGGCTCTAATTTTTCTCTCTCAAGGAATGCTGGCAAGAACATTCGTATGCTTACAGCCTTTGCTTTATTTAGAATTATGAGTCTTTATTCAGGATGGTGGCCCAGAATTGGGCTAAGGGCTGGTGCCCATCTTAGTTCACCTTGGTGAGTTGCTGTCCATCAGAGTTGTACCAGACACCTGCCCACAGTGATGTGCCTTTGTCATTGTACCCACCAACAGTGGCAATGATCAGAAAAGTACTTCGCACATGTAATAAGTGACAAATACACCTTTTTAAAATTCACAAGGCATGGCGGCATGTGCGTGACATGTCTAACCGCAGGCCCTCGTGACAGGTTTTGACATGGGTTCCTCATTGATCCAGCCCCAGGAGAGGAGCGCCCGCTGCCCCTCACGGGAAATCTTGCCAGCGTTTGCCGACTCCCAGATGGCTGATGTCCCCAAGGTCTGTCAGGAGTGTTAACTGTGGTAGGCACAGCTGTCTGCTGCATGCTTGTTTTAACATGTCATACATTATTACGTGTGTAACTTTGTTAGGAGACTTAGAAAGCTTTCATGTTTTCCCATTGTGAAACCAAAGACCCATTGGGTCTTAATTCAGATTTAGCCTGCGACATTTTTGGGAGGCCTGTGGGATGTCTTATTTTTTACACTGTGGCAGCATTTCAAAACTGAGGGAGTCTACATAAAAATCTAGGTTTTTTTTTTTTTTGAGAGAGGGTCTCACTCTGTCACCCAGGTTGGACTGTAGTGGCACAATCATGGCTCTCTGTAAGCCACGACCTCCCAGGCTCAAGCAATCTTCCTACCTTAGCCTCCTGAGGAGCTGGGACTACAGGTGTGCACCAGCATGCTTGGCTAAATTTTGTTTGATTTTTTTGTAGAGATAAAGTCTCACTGTGTTACCCAGGCTGGTCTTGAACTCCTGGACACAAGTGATCCTTCCACCTTGGCCTCCCAAAGTGCTGGGATTACAGGCATAAGCCACTACACCCAGCAAAAGTTCAGATTTCTGTCTCTTCTTCATTGGAGGTGTGGCAGCCCAGGGCCCATGTTCCCATATGAGGCACAGAGGAGCTGCTTCTGCCTCAGGCCACCTCCTGCCATGATACAGAGGCCGTGTTCTAGTTGCCATTGGGCAGCTCACATGTACCCTGGTACACTTGTATTTTGGGATAGCCATGTTTTCTTCTGGGTAGAAAAACAAAGGATAGCCCAAGAGGGCCACTGTTTCAAGAAAAATGCATAAGAATACAGGGAGGTGGCTGGGCGCGGTGGCTCACGCCTGTAATCCCAGCACTTTGGGAGGCTGAGGTGGGCAGATCACTTGAGGTCAGGAGTTTGAGAACCAGCCTGGCCAACATGGTGAGACCCCATCTTTACTAAAAATACAAAAAAATTAGCCAGGAGTGGTGGTGCTCGCCTGTAATCCCAGCTACTCAGGAGGCTGAGGCAGGAGAATCACTTGAACCCCTGTGGCGGAGGTTACAGTGAGCCAAGATCGTGCCACTGCACTCCAGCCTGGGCAACAGAGCGAGATACATCTCAAAAAAAAAAAAAAAGACACAAAAAAAAAACCCAGGGAGGTGAGGACTAACTTGTCCTACACTTGACTCCTCCTTTTGCTTTAGTTTCCTCATCTCTAAAGCGGGGAGAATACTTGTCCCACAGTGTCATTTTGATGATTCAATGAGTTAAAGGAGGTAAAGCACTCAGGGAGAGGATCTGGCATGTAGCAAATGTTCCATACATATCAGCTGCTGCTGTTACTATGATCTGTGGCATATGTGTTTGTCTCCTCCAGATGAGGAACTGAGGGGTGAATTTTGGTTGTCATAGCTTGGGGTTGCGGGATGTTATGAGCAACTAGGGCGGGGTCCAGGGGTGCTGCTGAACATCCTATGATGCATACAGCAGCTTCCCTGCCCCCACCAAAACATTTTTCAGACCCCAAACATCAGTAGTACTGAGGTTGAGAAACCTTGCTGTATATATAAAGGGGAGTTTGTTAAGGAGAGTACTGACTCACACTATCACAAAGCAAGGTCCCACAGTAAGCTGTCTGCAAGCTGAGGAGCAAGGAAGCCAGTCCGAGTCCCAAAGCTGAAGAACTTGGAATCTGATGTTTGAGAGCAGGAGGCATCCAGCACGGGAGAAAGACGGAGGCCAGAAGACTCAGCCAGTCTAGTCTTTTCATGTTCTTCTGCCTGCTTTTATTCTGGCTGTGCTGGCAGCTGATTAGATGATGCCCACCCAGATTGAGGGTGGGTCTGCCTTTCCCAGTCCACTGATTCCAATGTTCATCTCCTTTGCCATCACCCTCACAGACGCACCCAGGAATAATAATACTTTGCATCCTTCAATCCAATCAAGTTGACAATCAATATTAACATCACACTGGGCATGGTAGTGTGCACCTTTAGTCCCAGCTACTTGGGATGCTGCAAAAAAAGTCCTCTAAACCAACATTTTCAAGGGCTGCCTCAGGCTCTCAGAGTCAGAATGGTAAGGGACCTTACTTAGCTCTGCTGGAGGGAGCTGCTTGAATCCCTTCCTTTGCCGAGCCCTGCCTTTAGCCGCAGGTAGCACACTGTATAGCCAGCTTGTGGTCTGTTCTTTATTATGTCGAACTCTAATCTTCCCTGAAACTTTCTGTCCTTCCTTCTAATAATAGTAGCTCCCATTTTTGGAGGCTTATGTGTGGGTAATTGTGCTTAAGCATTTTCCATGTGCTGCTGCAACGATCTTCCCCACCCTGTGAGGTAGGTTCTATTACCATCCGCATTTTACAGATGTGGAGATGGAGGCTTGGAGAAGTCAAGTCACCTGCACAGTCACTCACTGGATCCAGGTCCATCTTGCTTTAGAATCCACTTTCCTCACCATTCCTCACCACTGGCCTGTTCTGCCTGGTCTGTACCCAGCAAGTTGACTCACTCATTCACGGGAGGGTCTTTAGATATTTGCAGTGAATCCCTCAGCCTTCTCATCTCTCCTCCTGGTCATGGAGCCCCAGTTCCCAAGGTTCCCCTCAAAGGCCTGTCTGGTCTGCTTACCATCTGGAGTGATCTCACTTGCCTCTTGACAGCCACCTGCCTGTCTCTGGGCTCTGCCTGTCTCTGCCAGGCTGCCCCAGAGAGGCTGCCCATCTTCTGCCAACTCTGCTGATGTTCCATCAGCTCAGACTCTCTGTGCCAATGCTGGCTGCAGTCCCCTGGATTTCATCTGGTTGGTGTTTTCACTTCACAGTGACCCATTTTCAGTGATACCCTATGGGATTCAGCTTACCTGTTTGGCCACTGAGAATCTCAGCCTTGGTTCTGCTGTTCCCTTCCAGCACCCACCCGTGCCTGCACC
Source organism: Theropithecus gelada (assembly GCF_003255815.1). Taxonomy (NCBI): domain Eukaryota; kingdom Metazoa; phylum Chordata; class Mammalia; order Primates; family Cercopithecidae; genus Theropithecus; species Theropithecus gelada. Next base: position 70,314,103 of record NC_037675.1, on the reverse strand, counting down.
TGAAATCCACATCATTTGGGTGGAGCAGAAAGTGTGAGGGGCTGGAAGAATTGGGAGGTTGGGTTGTGAATGTAACCCAGTCGTGTGGGCTGGGGAAAGCCGCTCACCCTCTCTGGTGTGTGTCCTTAGTTGTAAAGTCAAGGTTTGACTTGGGTGGTGCCTAACACCTCTTCTAGCTCTAACATTCTTTTATGAGGTGTGTTAACAGCATAAACGTATAATAATTATACCCCCAATTGTGGTGGCAATAGTAACAATGGATAATTATTGCAGTTGCTATAACATTTTCAGTGTTTTAAGTGGACTGTCTCATTGACTCCTCCAGTAGTCCCCTGGGAGGTGCTATTACTACCCCCATTTTACAGATGGTGTCTTAAGGCAGAGCCATGTCAAGTGACTTGTCCTGGGTTTACCACCTCTTAGAAGTTGATAGGCCTGGATTTGCAGTGTCTTCTTTAGAGTGACTAAATCCTTGCATTCCCATAGCTACTTGTCTGCAGAGTGATCCGAGCAAATCCCATGGCTCTCCTGCTTTAGGGTCTTGTGATTTATCCCTCCCTCCCCGCATGACCAAGGGTATGAAGGATGCTTGACTGTAAAAGCTCATCCCCTGACTCATGCTTCTGTGGTAATCTTCTGTACCCCAGATCCCTGCAGAGTGTGATTATTCAGACATCCTTTTAGAATCTAAAATTCAGGCAGTGATGATGATGGCAGGAACCACCACTTTGTGCACTCTTACTATATTTCAGACACAATGATACTATATTGTCATTATTCACATAAATTAACATTACTATGCTGATATGATTTACTGCATAAGGGTATTTCCTCTCAGTCATGCCTGGGAGATGCTATTGTCCCCCATTTACAGACATGAAAACTGAGGCTCAAAGAGGCCTGTTGTGGCTAAAGTCACATTGCAGTGCGTCTGAGCTGGAGGGCAGGGAAGGCACGTTCTCAAAAGCCATATTCCTTTCCAACACATTTTAAAGGAAGTATATCAACATGATAATTGTGAAAGATATGACGAAAAGATGTTAGCGGCATCTGTGAGAGCAAGGCTGTGAGACCTGTACAGAAGGTGGACAATGTGATTCTGTCTCCATGGCCAGCTCCGTGAGCTGAGCCCTGGCCTGGGTTGGGGCCCCTCTGTTGGCACCTGGCCAGGTCCCTCTTTGCAACCCTGAACTTCAGGGCTGGAAAGTTGCACTCTTCACCTCCTCAAACCACCTTTAAACTGGATTAGACATGGGCAGTGGCTTCAAGGTCAGTGAGAGGCTGAGCAGGGGTCCAGGCTGTTTTGCGGCCCCTCCCTCTGTCCCGGGTCCTCAGAGACTGTGCAGGGCCGGGACGGGTGGAGTGCAGATAGGGCTGCTGAGAGGAGAACAGGCCATTGCCGCTGCTCTGTGGGAACGTCCCAGTGTGATCCTTGGTCCCAAGGACTTTGGGACCTCTCGGCATCCCCGAAGCCATTTCTGGAACGGAGTGGATCCACTGAAGACCTGCCGTCCCAGGTCTCCTTTGTCAGGCTGTGAGCCTGAGCATGACCCAAGGAGGTGACTTGAAGATGGCCCTCTCCCACGAACACGCCACAGTTCCACCCTCTCCCACGAACACGCCACAGTTCCAGCCCTCTCCCACGAACACGCCACAGTTCCGCCCTCTCCCACGAACACGCCACAGTTCCAGCCCTGTCCCACGAACACGCCACAGTTCCAGCCTCGTCCCACGAACACGCCACGGTTCCAGCCTCTCCCATGAACACGTCACGGTTCCAGCCCTCTCCCACGAACACGGTTTCAGCCCTCTCCCACGAACATACCGGCACTGGTTCAAAAAGCTTGCATGTTGTCATCTTGGAAACAGTACAGTGCATGGCGGGGTGGGACCTACAACAGGAGGGTTTGGTGGCTGGGGGCAGGGAGAGGATGGGGGTGGGAGTGCAGGGGAGCAAGAGCAAGTCCTCTGAGACCTGGTCCTGGGAACATTGTGGGGAGCTAGTCCTCTTCCTCCTCCCCACTGTTCGTTGAGCATTTACTCAATGGCAAGTTCTTTACAGATATTTTTTGAGTTAATCTTTTTAACTTTTATGAAGCGCTCTTACTGTCCCTGTTTTACTGCAAAGGGAACTGAAGTTTAGGAAGGTTAATCTGAAGGTCACACAGCCAGTAAATAGTGGATCTGAGGACGGAACCCAGCTCTGATGCGTCCCGAAGGGCACGTTGTTGATCACCGGGTCACTGCCACCATTTCCTCCTCTTGCCTCAACTTTGCGGTGGGTGCTGCTTGTCGGGGAAACTTTGCAGTTTGAGAGGTGCTCAGAGCCCCCTTCAAGGCAGTAATCTGTGGGGCCTCTGAGGGTTGGGGGTTTTAGTAAAGCCGTGTTCCAGTGCTTTGTCCAGGAGACCCGAGCAAACACAGGTGTGTTTTGTTTCCCAGGGCTAAGCCTGGCTTCTCCAGGAAAGGGGACTGGCTGCTTTCAACAGCGCTTTTCCTCTTTCAAAAGCAGTGTCTTTTTACAACAGCAGCCTCTTCCTCCTTTATCTCACCCCTAACCCCCTCCACGACTGGGTAGTAAACAGTGAGAATTTACAGCCCCCCAGCTGGGTGGGCGCAGGGCGGTGCCTGCTAGGACCCTGGGTGTTTCAGATCACATTGGACCGGAAAGCGTCTGTTCGAGTTGCTGGGGCTGACACCGTTCCCCTCAAGGGAATAGAAAACCTTAGGCTGAAGGTTCAGTGGTGGGGGCCTGGGATTGGGTGCTGGGGATGGCCAAGTTGGTGATAAATGAGAAAAGACCGTCCACCCCAGTGTGAACGCACACTCCAGTGTGAATGCACAGCTTGAAGACACTGGGCAGACCAGTGTCAGCTGGGAGGGAATGTGCAAAACCAAAATAAATTATATTTGTTTTAAAGAGTTAAAAATCCTTTAATATTTTTTCTACCAATAAAAAGAAGTTAAAAATAAAGATAAAGGCTAAAGGATAAAGGTGCAGTGCCAGCACTGGAGGAAGGATGCTTGATACATATGCTTCCCTCCCCTGTTGTGTCCTCTTTCCTCCGAGCTGTCTTCTGTGTCCAGAGGGTCCCTAAGAGCCCTGTTTGTCCCATCACCCCCTGCCCTGAGAGCATTCAGCCTCACCCACAAGGTACAGTTGGATCTCCCAGGACCCTCTCAGCTTTGCATCCAGTTCCCCACTTGTTCCTTCACCTGGCTCCACAATTCTTATGTCCACTAGAATGTTTGCTGCACAGAGGCAAGGACTTTTGCTGTTTAGTTCACTGCTGTGTCCCCTGACTGTGTGCCCTGGGTCTCTGGGATATGAAGGTGAACATTGAGTGTCTACCTCCAGGAGCTCCCAGGCTGGGGGTGTGGAGCTGACAAGTGGCTAGACATAATGGGTGAATGCAGGATACTGTGGGTGTATGTCCAGCCCAGACATAGTAGGTGCCTATCAGGAAGGCTCCCTGGAGGAGGTGATATCTCTACCCAGTCTTGAAAGATGAGTGAGTTAGCCAAGCAAGATAGAGAGGACATTGGAAATCAGTGTATGTCTCTCATCCACCCCCGATGTGTGTGCCAGTCTTCCCAAAGCTCTGGGATAGCACAATACGCTGTTTCTCTTCATCATGGGAGTAGGCTGGCCTGCAGAGTGGAGATATGTTTGCAGGAAGAGACAGGTATTCCGTAGTGGTAAGTTACTAGTGAGACATGATTGAAAGATTAAGCCCAGAGTCATGGGGTATCATAATGTTGTCCCTTTCTCCCTGCCTGTGTGGAGTGATAGCTCCTGTCCCCCTGTTCTCTTTCTTGCTCACAGGCTCTTCAACTTTTGCTTCTAAATCTAAGCAGCTATTTCTTTTCCCCTAATACTCGCTGATGTGATGTTCTTCCCTCTTCCTGCCCACTCATTGCCAGTTCAACTTCAGAGTTCCCCAGGGCAGGAGGAAGGGGGTGGGGAGCATGAGGCTGTGACCTTTCCCATGAGGAAGAGTATTTCTAGTGTGGTTCCTACTATCACATGAATGATACTCTTCCCACCCTTTGAATTTTGCAGGGCAGGTGGGAAGAGAGGTGAATGGCCCTGGTGTTGGGTAAGCCCCATGTAATTGGTAGTGCCATTTGGTGCAGAGAAGTCTGGAGTTGCCAATGAATGATTTAGATCTAAAGCAAGGGAGCTCTTCTCTCTGGTTGCCATAGACTGGAGACAACTGGAGAGAGATACCTGTTTTAGGTGTGTAAAACTGAGATGCATGCTTTTCTCATGTTTGTTGAGACACCCTGTTTCTGTTTGAACCACCAGGTGGTGCTGTTGGCACAGGATGGCTTAGTTGCTGCCTCACCTGATCATGATCTGCTTAATAGAGAACTATGAAGCTGATGGTCTTTGATTTAACCTCCTTACGTTCCCTTTCTGGAACTCCTCATGCTTTTGCAGCTTAAGGTTTCCCTATCCCCACCCCAAACACACACAGATACACATTGGGGTGCTTACTCTTCTTCCCCCTTATCCTGACACCCTGCATCTGAATTCTGTTCTCAGCGAAACTTATTACTCCTTTCTCTTAGCTGGCTGCTAATGAAATGATTTAATATACTAATTTACCCTAAGGTATCAACAGGGCTTAATATGTTACTTCTGGGTTACTCTGTCTTAAAACTGTGAAGATTGAAACTAAGTCTTATAACTTAAGAGGTAACTTATAAGAATGGAATTGTGGCATTTTCAAATGTGGGTGTGCATGATGTCTGTGAGAGAGGGCTGGGAGGCGGACGTTAAGGAAATTTGCTGCTTCATCTATCCTGCTTGCTCCCACCCATGTAGCAGGCTCTGTGTAGGGTCCCTCGGCTGCTGCCCTATGGGGAGCTCAGTGCTTGGTTGATGCTGTGAATGAGACCATGGTGGGGCAACTCTGTTGAGAGGCTCTGCTGAGTAGGTGTCCACCGCCCACCCCCCGGCACTGTTAAACAGCTTGTCCAATGAGGATGACAATACCAGTCCCCTGACCACTTGCCCTTCTTCTCTCTGCCCAGACATTCACGGCATGGTGTAACTCCCACCTCCGGAAGGCGGGGACGCAGATTGAGAACATCGAAGAGGACTTCCGGGATGGCCTGAAGCTCATGCTGCTGCTGGAGGTCATCTCAGGTGAGGCGGACCCTGGCCCAGGACGAGATGCTGTCTATTGGTGCTGCCTGACACCTTGGCATCGCTCTGTCCATGGGCGCAGCTGGTTTTGGGACTCTTGAAACAAGTTGGGGATGACATATATGAATTCCCCCTAGGAGCGTGGGTCTGAGTTCTGGTTCTGGTGCCAGCCATCCAGGTGCCTTGGACAAATTGCTTTGCCTTTCTGTTTCAGCATCCTTGTTTGTTAAAAAAAAAAGGGAGGCTTTGAAGGAACTGAGGTTCTTTCTCCTCCCCAGTGCGATTCTGTGGCCAAGAATGTTAACCATGGGTGACTGTCTCCAAATCTTGGCTCCATTACTACTTATCTAGCTGTATCCAGGTGACCCAGGCCATTCCCCAGCCCCCGGTTTGTCCAGCTGTCTGGAGGGACAGCTCTACTGGAACACACATCTCATCCTGCTTATGAATGCCTTTCTGCTACCATCCCGTAAAGAGTGGGAGTCCCGTGAGTCTAGCCTTGGTTGATACACTGGGCCATGTTAGCTACCGTCTTCACTTTCTCTTCACCTTGATGCCAGTGAGCCTTAGACCTAATCCCAGCCCAGGCCTCTCCCTTGAGCCACCTCTCAAATGCTGAACCTCGCTGGGCGTCTCCACCCCAGTGTCCCACACGGTCCTCTCAGCATGTCCAAAACTCTGTGCTTGTCACTCCTGCCCTAGCAAACCTCTTTTCCCTCCCAGAGTCTTGTTCTCTACACCCAAGCTGGGATCATAGACAGTTCTTCTTTGCAACTTGTTACTGATGTTCTGTTCATTCTGATTCCTTCTTCTCAATCCTTCTTTTAACTCCTACTGTTGTGGTGTCAGTGTGGCCTGTGTCAACTCTCACCTAGATGATCCCATAAAGGCCTTTACCCCAGCTCCTCCTGGCAGTCCACCCCCATCGCTGTAGCCAGAGGGCTCGCCCGACAGTCAGTCCAAATATGGTCACGCTCTTCCCTGCTCACAGCTCTCAGCCCACAGTGCCTCTCCAGGGCTTTGAGCCTGCAGGCCACATTCTTTAGCATAGCTTATGGAATCCTGCATGAGCTGGCACCTGCTTTGTTTTCAACTCACTATTCCCAAAAAGGTATCAGACCTTAGATCCTCTGCCGGTTGGCGGTGGGGGCGGGGAACATGCAGCTCTCCTCAGATGACATCCACTTTCTGTTCCCTGTGCCTTTGCACAAGCTGTAACTGCCCTTTTTTTTAAAAGTAGTCTTTTCTACTTTCAGATAAAACCTGTGTGTATGGTTAAATAATATATAACAAAAATGTATCATTTTCGCCATTTTAAAGGTTGCAGTGCAGTGGTATTAAATGCATGCACTCACTGTTGTGCGGCCATCACCACTGTCCATCTTCAGGGCTCCTCACCGTCTGAAATCGACACCCTACACCTGTTAAACACTAGCTCTCCGCTCCCCCTGGCCCTCCCCTGGCAACCACCATTCTACTTTTTGTCTCTGATTTGACTCCTCTAGGTATACCTTGTACGAGTAGAATCATACAGTATTTTTCCCTTTGTGACACTGATTTATTTCACTTACTAGAATGTCTTTGCGGTTCATCCGTATTGGAGCATGTGCCGCCATCCCTTTCCTTTTTAAGGCTGAATCATATTCCATTGTACGTATGCCCTACAGATATAAAATGGCTGCCTACATTTTGTTCATTCACCTGTCGGTGGACACTCGGGTTGTTCGTACCTTTTGGGTATTGTGAATAATGCTGGGACAAGGGTGTACACAATACTTTTAAAATCCCTCTTTCAGTTCTTTTTTGGTATATTTCCCGAAGTGGAATTGCTAAGTTACATGAGAATTCTCTGTTTAATTTTTTGAGAAGCCACCATGCTGTTTTCTTCTAACTGCCTTTATTTATTTATTTATTTTCTCTTTTCTTTTTTTCTTTGAGATAGGGTTCCACCATGTTAGCCAGGCTGGTATTGAACTCCTGACCTCAGGTGATATCCCCACCTCAGCCTCCCAAAGTGCTGGGATTGCAGGTGTGAGCCACCGTGCCCGGCCTCTAACTGCCTTTTAGAATGTCCCTGCTTCCTACCTCCTCTACTACCCTTCCCCAGTTTTAAACAAACCTGGCCTTACTATTTATCATTCTTCAAAACACAGCTTGAGGGTGTCCTTCAAGAAGGCTTCACCCCTCCTCTGTCCCCTAATCTGAGTGGGCTGTGCCCAGCCCGCACCACCGCCTCCCACCCCCTGCCCAGCTCCCCAGCACCTCTAATACCCCATTAATTCCTCTGCCGTATCTTTTACCACAAAGTGTAATCATTTTTGGTTCACTTGTTTTCTTCTCTGCTCCACACAGCTCCTTGGGGCAGGCCATCTTCTCTCTGTGTCCCAGGTGCTTCGAACAGCACCAGACATGTAGGTGGTGCTCTGGGAACATTAGAACGACTGAGTGCCCAGAGCTGGGCTTGTCTGCATGATACCCAGTGTGTTCCTGCTGCATGGGTCTGACCTGTGCCCAGGGGAACCTGTGCGTGTCTGTGAAGCATGTGTCTCTTTCCCAAGGCTGGGGAGGATCTATTCTATGAAATGATCTGTTCTCCCCTGGACAGGAAATGCTGGGGTACCTTCTTCTCCTGATCATCGTTGGAGATGGGTAGGATGCCCCAGGATGAGGAGAAGGAGGGGATGCTGCCTACAGAGATTCTCAAAGTGTGGTCCTTGGACTACCCACGCCAGAATCAGCAGGATTGCTTGTCAAAATGCCGATTTCCAAACCTTACCCCAGCCCTCCTAATCACAAACTTAGTGAGAGGGGGAAAGGGGTTGGACAGCCACAGATTAGCAAGTTCTCCAGGTGATTTTGTGGTGACTGACGTTTGAGAACCACTGGCCCAGGTCTGGGAAGCTTTTCCCGTTCTCCCATGTTTAACCCTTGCCTCCTTCACTGTCCTTTGCAGAAGCCCCCTTCCGGCCAGTGTGCGCAGCTGCTGAATGGCTGGGGCACTCCACTTAGCTGGACAGGCCCCAAGAGCTGGGGCTGTAGCAGGAGCAGCATTCCAGGGAGGGACATGGTGCTGCCTGCATCCATCCTGTGGGGAGGGAGCCCCTGTGCCATCTCCTCTGGACAGGAAATGCTGGGGTACCTTGCTGGGCTGCCCCCAGAGCCTTGGGAGGGCCCCAGGTGGAAAGTCTTGATTTAATTTAAAAAACAGCTGTGCTTCCCTGGGAGCTGACAGCCAGATCCCATCTGTGGCAGGAAGTCTGCTGTCTTCCAGAAGCTAGCGGGCTGCTGGGAGGCCACCTGGAGAGGTGCTGCTCTGACAGGGTGGGCTAGCCCAGAATCCCAGTGGCTGGTCCCTGGAGCTCTCACAGCCAGACTGTCGGCCTGCTGGGGAGACAGTGGGGCTGGTCGGGAGATCAGGGCAGGCACAAGGGGCCTGAGTTCCAGGCTCTGCGATGGTGGGTCTCAGCCTTTTGGGGTCCTTGGCCCCTTAGAGACCCTGAAAGCTATGTACCCCTTTCCTAGGTATGGCCACATGCTGCACTTAGAAAATTCTCAGAGGCTCCTGGATGCTCGTTGTTCTGGGATAAAAGCACTCTTAATGGGGGTATTTGGAGAGCCAGCTCCTCTACCTCTATTTTCTTGAAGGTTCTGACCTTGAAACCTGAGCAGCAGAAGCTACTGTGTGGAGTCTGGAGGTGGGGGTGGAGGGTTGACCTGGAGCTGAGCCGTGGGTGCCCATGGGAGGCAGCATAACAGGACAAGAACTGCAGTTCTGCTATAGGCAGCCCATTTAAATACCAGGGAAGTTCATACTTGAGTAACCTATACCCTGCTCCCAGGGCACAGGGAAGGCTAGAAAGGAGTTCAGGGCCTTTGCATGTACTATTCCTTCTGCCTTGATCATCATTCCTTGCTTTCTTTGCCTGGCTGCAAAGACTCAGACCTTCCTGACCAATCCTCAGTTCCTCCTTCCTCTTCCTCCTCCTCTTTTGAAGAGCATGGATCTTTCTTTGTATATGTTCATTGTATATATTTATTTGTGTTTCTCTGTTTAAGGTCTGTCTCTCCTACTGGACTATAATTACATAAAGGCAAGAAACTGTTTTGTTCACCTCCCTATTCCTAGCACCCAGCCAAATCCCTGGCATGCATAGGGGCTTGATAAATAAATGTTGAGTGGATGCAAGCAGGTTTGGACCTGAGAAGTGGAAGAAAGAAGAGGCAGGGTAGATTCTCCCTCCATTCCCTGCCAGGGTGACATTCTCCAGCCCCTGAGCGGCGTGTGAGCACACACACACGTGCACACATGCACACGCTCCTGCCTAGCTAAGCTGTGCCTTGGATGAGGGTGTAGTGATAGTAGCTCTGGCCCCTGGCTCATAGCATCTCACCTTCCTTTTCCTCCCTCTTGATCCAAACAGGTGAACGCTTGGCCAAGCCAGAGCGAGGCAAGATGAGGGTGCACAAGATCTCCAACGTCAACAAGGCCCTGGATTTCATAGCCAGCAAAGGTGTCAAACTGGTGTCCATCGGAGCCGAAGGTGAGTAAGGCCTGCCTCTGGTGGCCCCAAGGAGTCTGATTTTCTTTGTCCCCCCTGGTTCTCTCAGCCTTTTTTGAGCTGCCTCCTGGGCCGTGCATCACTTGGGGGCATTGGGCAGTGGGTCCCCAACACCTCCATCTGGTCGCCTGTGGGTGCTTTGTATTGCAACAGCGCTTTTCTGGTCTCAGCGCTGCCCAAAACCAAGGACTCAGACCCCTGTTCCCATGCCTGCACCAGCTTAGCCACGTCCTTGCTCTGTGGAGTTCTGTGTGTGTGGCATGCCCCCTCCCCTGTCCACAGGCCTGACTGCACAGCATTGCCTGGAGCAGAGGGTTTGTGTGTGGGCTGGAAAGGGTGTGCAGATGCAGGCTGGTGGAGGCCGGAGGCTGCCCCGAGACTCCCCCGGGGTCCTGGCAAGACTGAAGTCTGTAGGAACATTTTTAATAGCATTTCCCTGCAGTGTAGCTTCCTAACTCTTTCACTTTTACTTAGAAACACTTCCCAAAAAAGCTATTACTAGGATGTCCTTAATGATTAAAAGAAGATAGTATAATTTCTTGTGTGCCTGGTGGTGGCTCTGAAAAATTGAGAGTTGGTCGTTTAGAGCAGGCAGAAGATATTCTATCCAGGCCCCTTCAGTCCTGTGACCGTGGATTTAGCAAGTATTTATGGGGCACCTGCTGCGTGAGGTCAGAGACCTGAAAACGAACGAATCTCACTCATTTGAGACACACCCTGGCTGTGAGAGTGGATTGCTCACTCTGTGGCATATACTTAATCCTCCAACAACCCTATGAGGTAGCTCTCATAATTAATTCTCCCAATTTTGCCATAAGAAAACAGATGCTTAAAGAGATTACGTTACTTCCTTAAGGTTCTGCCGTCAATAAATGGCAAAGCCGGAACTCAAACGCAGGTCTTTCTGACACCAGAGAAATGCCCTCAGAGAGTGGCCTTTCCTTGGAGGGGGCAGGGGTCTTGCTCCTGATAGGTCCATAGGAGCAGACCTCTTCTCTGGTTGAAGCTTACAGTCCCCTCTCTTCTAGAAATGGAGGGATATTTTGTTGATACATCAAATGGAGAACTTTTAACACAGGCTCAGCAAACTGCAGTGCGTGGGGTCAAGTCCAGCTGACTCGGATTTTTGGAAATATTGGAACACAGCACACCCGTGTTAATGTATCATCAGTGGCTTTTGTGCTTCAATGGCAGTGTTGAGTAGTTGCTACAGAGATTGTATGGACCACAGAGCCAGAAACATTTGTTATCAGGCCCTCTACAGAAAAAATTTGCTCACCTCTGGCCTTATCTGGAATTCAGGCCAGTGCCCAAGGTGGTCACGGGAGGTGCCTTGTGGATTCCAGCATCTCCCCCACCAGCTATGAGCTTCCCAAAGGCAGAAAGCATGGTTTCTACATCCTGTGGCCCCAGCTCCTAGCAGCATGATGCACACAGTAGGTGCTCAATAAATGCTCAAAGGATTTACATATAGCAGTATACTCTGCTTTGTGATTAGGAAGATGTTCTCTGCCTTATAAGAAAAGAACAGTTTGTTTTATTAGGGAGCAATTCAAGACTTGGCAGAAAAAGTTATAACTAAGCAGGCGTGGGAGGCCAAAGACAGTCACCCAGGTGGTTGGTGCAGGCTCAGATGCCCCCAGGGCAGGGGAGTGTAGGGAATTTCTGAAGTGGTTCAGGGGTCAGTGGCAGGGGTGGGTAGCCCCTGTGGCGAGCTGCAGAATCCTGTCCTAAGCGGGATGGGCACCTTGTGGATGTAAGAAATTGCCGCTGTGTGGATCCGGTGCTGCTAGATCTTCCGGTTTTTCAAAAGAAGCCAGAAATCCAGATTTTTTGAAAAGAAAAATTTGGCAACTAAATTTTAAAAAACAACTTGTTTTTTCTTTAAAGCCTCTTCCAAAGCGGGGGAGGAGGGCAGGGAAGGGGAAGGTGGAAGAGAGTAGCGCTCACCGAGTACCAGCTCTGTGTTGCCAGACAGGATGCTTTACAGGGGCCATCTCCTGCCACTGTCACGATGGACTCGTAGGATGTGTATCACCAGCCACGTTTTACAGTTAAGGAAACTGAGGCTCAGAAAAGTTGCTAGAATGGAAGAGTGTCGTCAGTTGAGCCCAGGCTCCGAGCCAGACTGCTTCTATGTGGCAGATCCAGGGTTAAACCCAGGGTTAGGCTCCAGAGCTGAGGCCTCCCTCTTCCTGTCAGCGCTGCCTCCCCGGGTCGGGTCCCAGGACAGAACTTTCACATGGAATTGTCTTCAGTAATGAGATGGCAGATCAAGCCTGCCCCTGCCGTGCTGGCCTCAGGGATGAGGAGTGAGAGGAACACTGGCGTGAACTCTCATCTCACTGCCGCTGCTGTGCTGGGAAGGTGATTCACCTGGCGGCCTCGGTTTTCCCTTTTCCTTTGACACAGGCCTAGCTTCTCTCAATATTTTGAAAAGGCTCCTTTATTTTTTGTTTTTTGAGACAGGGTCTCACTTTGTCACCCAGACTAGAGTGCAATGGCGCGATCTTGGCTCACTGCAACCTCTACCTCCCAGGCTCAAGTGATTCTTCTGCTTCAGCCTCCCAAGTAGCTGGGATTACAGGTTCGCGCCACCACGCCTGGCTAATTTTTGTATTTTTAGTACAGATGGGGTTTCACCATGTTGGCCAGGCTGGTCGTGAACTCCTGACCTCAAATGAGCCACCTGCCTCAGCCTCCCAAAGTGTTGGGATTACAGGCGTGAGCCCCCTCGCCCAGCCAAAAAGCCTCCTTTAAAATGAGATATTCTTTACCTTCTCCCTGCCCTGAGGAGCCAGTGTTTTCAGCTGCGGCTTCCAGGTCTGAAATCATCCGCTCCCATCCGGCTGAGCACTAGGATCATGCCACAGTGGCCGCTCTGCTAAACCAAGAAACTAGATGAGGCAGCAAATAGCATTTTGTGGGCTTTTAAAAGTGAAATGGAGTTTATTGATGTAGATTATAAATAAAAGGTGACGGGCAGATCGCCTGGAACGAACTCTCCTGGAAGGGGGGCGGGGGAACGTTGCAGGTTGTCCATCCTGGGCTGCTGAAGGCTGTGACTGTGGAGACCAGGCCCAGCAGGGACACCCCTCAGCCCCCCGCCAAAGTCTTTGAAGGATTATCATGCAGTGCAAGGACTAAGACCTCTGGCTGACTCCGAAGGGCAGAAGCAGGCCCAGAATAGGTACTCTGTGGGTAGGTGGACTCTGGATAACATGCAGAGCCTTGGGAAATGGAACCGGGGCTCTGGGAGGGTCATGAGTGTCCTGTCCCTGAAGGTGTGCACATGGAGGCTGGAGACAAGGAACTTCCACACATCAGGGAGAGGTTGGAGCACATCCTTAAGGTCTCCCTTACGATACTTGGTTCTAGAATGGGTAGACTTCATGGAACTGGGACTTGGCCTGGGTGAGTGGTTGGAATGTAGTTAACCAGGGGAGGGAACTCAAAAAGGATTTTGTATTTGAAGGTCTTTGGGCAGGTAGAGCCTGAGGGTTTGGGTGCTGTGAGCATGGAGGTGGTCTCAGTGAGGTAGCATGTATCTTTAGGATGGAGGGGGCCATGGGTGCCATACCACAGCATTGGTCTGGGAGGTGGTGGCCCCTGGGGTTCTAGTTTCTGTCACATGGAATTTCTGCAGCATTCATTCTGCCATCTGAATACTGAACAGATGACGGTGTCTCTGGAGGGAGAAACAGGTTCCCAGTAAGCAGGCGATGCGAGCAGCTTCATGGCTCGCCGTAGACCAGGAAGGGCAGACGCTGTTAATCTGTCATCAAGATTTTTCCCACGAAGCCCAGTTGTGACCTTGGAACCCTCCCTTTGGGCCCAACCTTCCAAGCAGTCCCTGTCACAAAGCTGCCTGCGAGATGGGGCATCCCTGCTGCAAACGTTGAGAAGCCGGAGGCCTGGAATACAGGACCTGCCATGCCAGGGAAGGGGAAGGAGAGTGAATGGGATGGGAGTCAGGTGGGAACTGGGGCTGGGCGTACATGGGCTGCTAATTAAGCACACCCTACTCTCTGTGCTCGTGCTTGGTGCCTGTTTTCTGGAGTGAAACTATGTCTTTGGTGTAAATGAGAATTCAGTAAGCAAAATTCTCTGGGGAGTTTCTGGGGAAGGAGAAGAGGATAAGTAGGCAAGACCCAAGAAAGAAGCCACCTGCCTCTCTCAGTCCCTCCAGGAGGGCTCCAAGATGGCAGATCCGCGGGCACTGAGGTCAGGGCCAGCGGGAGTCCCTGCAGTTTGGCCGTGACAGAGTGGGGCAGCATGTGGGGGACCAGGGGAGGGCTAGCATTGCAGTCCCACCTCTAGGAAGGCCAAACCATGGGATTACCGCCAGAGCTTTTTTCTAGGCTTAAAAATTTTTCCCCTTATATTTTAAACACTGTTTATGAAATTTTTTACCTGCTTTTCCCGTTTCCCGTGTTGAACAATTTTTCTAAGTTATTAAGCACTCATGATGTAATCGTTAATGGCTGCATTCATTGTCTTTTTTGTTTTGTTTTATTTTCGCGACGAGTCTTGCTTTGTTGCTCAGGCTGGAGTGCAGTGGCATGCTCAGCTCACTGCAACCTCCCCCTCCCAGATTCAAGCGATTCTCCTGCCTCAGCCCCATGAGTAGCTGGGATTACAGGCATGTGCCACCACATCTGCCTAATTTCTGTTTTAGTAGAGACAGGGTTTCACCATGTTGGCCAGGCTGGTCTTGAACTCCTGACCTCAAGTGATCTGTCCCACCTTGGCCTCCCAAAGTGTTGGGATTACAGGTGTGAGCCACCGCGCCTGGCCTCATCATCTGTTTGTCATACTTCATCCCAGGCCTGGGCCCTGCCCTGGAAGAGACTGAGGCCCATTGTGTTCTCAGGGGGCCCAGGCCGGTGTTAGCTCTGCCCATACCCCCACTTGTGGTTAGTGTTTGTTCACCCATTCATTCACTCAGCAGATGCTGATGGGGGCTTTCCCTGTGCCAGGCTTCATACTGGACTCTAAGCAATGATGCAAAGAAGGAAGTATTCTTACCCTCAAGGGGCTTACGTTCTAGAGGGGAAAGAGAGAAAATATGCATGTACACCTGTCAGATGGAGAAAACCAAAGCAGGGAGGAACTTGGGTGGTCAAGGGAGGTGTCCATGAGAAGAGGGTATGTGAGTGAAACTGGCAGGAGGCAGGGATAAGCCATGTAGGTATCTAGGGATGGGGAGCTGCAGGGAGACCTGAGCAGGCAGGGAGGGGAAGGAAGAGCAGGGGGAAGAAGGGGAACCAGAGGCCCAGGCGGCCAGACTACGAGGGCCTTGCTGGCCACTGGCTTTGACTCTCAGGGAGGTGGGAAGCTGTGGAGGTTTTAGCAGAGGGTGATATGGGGTCTGGGGATTTACTTGGTCATTCTGTGTACTGTGTACATTTGCGAGGTTTCTAGTATGGGGCTGTGATAAATATAGCCTTGCAGCAAGTGCATTCATACAGAAACCTTACTCTGCATTTCCTTTCATTGACTAGGGGTAGATTCCTAGAGATAGAATTTTACTACCAAAAAGTTGAGCAACTTTAAGATGCATACTCCTTGTGGCCAAATTATTTCCCAGATTAATTGATTAATTTCCCAGAAATTATTATTATTGTTTTTTAAACCAATTTACACTTCTAATGTGGTAGCCTTGCTGACATCAAGGCATGTGGTTTTTCAACTTTGGGTTTTTTTGGGTTTTGTTTTTGTTTTTGTTTTTAAGAGACAGGGTCTTGACTTGTCACGCAGGTTGGAGTACAGCGGTGCTATCACAGCTCACTGCAACCTTGAGCTCCTGGGCTCAATCCCCAGTCCTCCTGCCTCAGCCTCCCAAGAAGCTAGGACTACAGGTATGCACCACTGCACCTGGCTACTTTTTTCATTTTTTTGTAGAGGCAAGGTCTCCTATGTTGCCCAGGCTGGTCTTGAACTCCTGGGCTCAAGCGATCCTCCTACCTTGGCCTCCCAAAGTGCTAGGGTTACAGGCCTGAGCTACTTCACCCAGCCTAACTTTGTTTGTTAAGTTTGCTAATTTAATAGCATGGGAAGGTGATCTTATTTCTTTGATTATAAGTGAGATTGAACATTCTTATGAATTGATTATTTGTATTTCATGTTTTATGGTTTTTTGTCTTTTGCTTATTTATTGAGAGTTTGGTATTTTTGTCTTTTCAATTTAGATGAACTCTTTAAACCATTAGAAATCACAAATGAAAGTGCTTTTTTAAAAATATCAAAGCTTTATTGAGCCGGTTCCTTTACTTTTTTGTTTTATCTTATTTTTTTTTGAGAGAGGGTCTTGCTTTGTTGCCCAGGATGGAGTGCAGTAGTGCGATCACAGCTCACTGCAGCCTCTGCCTTGGCTCAAGCAATCCTCCCACTTAAGTCTGAATAGCTGGGACTACAGGCACTACCATACCTATTTAATTTTTGTATTTTTGTAGAGATGGGGTTTTGTCATGTTGCCCAGGCTGGTCTTGAACACCTGGGTTCAAGCAATCCATCTGTCTTGGCCTCCCAAAGTGTTGGGAGTACAGACTTGAGCCACTGCCGAGTCTATGAACTGATTCTTAAAGAGTAGCTCTGCCTCCCCACAATGTGGACTGCAAAATGCTGGCTGGCTGTGTTGCTTAGTAGCAAAAGGGGTTGCATGCTGCTACAGCTCTCTGTTTCTCCCCAACTCAAGTGCTTGGATGTGGGACTGTGCTCCCCTGGTGTCTGGGGCTCTGGGAAGGGCATTTTTACTTCCCTGTTTGCAAGAAGGGTTACATCCTATTCCATGTCCAAAGTGGACACTTCTTCCTTTGCTCAGCATCCCATGAAGACTCAGTGGGTTACCTGCTCCGCCCCTGGGAGGTGGCTGTGGCCAAGCACCGCTCCATGGACTACACCCTGCTGGTCATGGAGCAGCATACAGTTTTGCCTTCACTTTTGGGAAAGGGGCTAAGATGTCAGGGTATACTGTCCTTAATGGAAATCCACTCTTGTTTCAGGGGTTTGTGGGATGCAAATCTTAGTAGGGTCAGACTCCCTAGAAATGGATCCTTCTCATGGTTCTATTGGGTCTCCCCTAAAATTAATGCTGTAGGTGGGAAAAAAATAAGATATTCTTTGGGTACCTTACTCTTAACTGAGCGTGTCTTACCATGGGCCAGATTACTATCTCCTGGTCTGGATGCAGGTGGTGAGGGGTGTGGAATGTACACTTGAGTATCACTTGTTCAACCACAAGACCATAAATGGCTCCTTGTATTGGGCTTCTTAAAATAGGGCTTATTTATGTTGTATTCCCTGCCATTAGGCCTGGTACAGAAAAAAAGAGAAAATCTACTTCATAGAACTTGTAGATTCTAAAACTCTAAAAGGTGCTGCTTAGACTAAATATAGTGGGTTATCTGTTAGCTGTGATCTTGAAGCTGTTGTTTGATTTTTTTTTTTTAATCTGTTTTAATACCCAAACTAATGGCATTGTGAGGTTGAGTCAGTGGATGGTTCAAAATGGCAATTTACAAAACTTTAAGTTTGTGACTGTCTCTTGATTCCACTGGTTTTTCCACATGTGGGTGGCTATTTTGAGAGCTGTGATTGCCCAGACAGCCCCAGCTCACAGAATTGCCAGAACATTTGTGATTGTTTAGAAATCCTCTCCTCTTCTTCATCAGCTGGGGACACAGATCAGGATTTCAAATGCCCCTTTCTCTGTGGCCTTCCCCGATGTACCCACTGTCTCCAATTAGGATTGATTACACCTTTTTTTGGTGCCCCAAATAGACTTCTCTTCCAGCGCCTGTCACAGTTTATGCATTAACTTTAAGAAACATCCAGGCCAGACATGGTAGCTCATGCCTGTAATTCCAGCACTTTGGGAGGCTAAGGTGGGAGGATCATTTGAACTCAGGAGTTTGAGACCAGCCTGGGCAATATCATAAGACCCTGTCTCTACAAAAAATGAAAAAATTAGCCCAGAGTGGTGGCCTATCTGTAGTCCCAGCTACCCAGGAAGCTGAGATGGGAAGATTGCTTGAGCCCAGGATTTGGAGGCTGCAGTGAGCCATGATTGCGCCACTGCAGTCTAGCTTGGTGACAGAGCGAAAACCCTGTCTCAAAAACAAACAAGCAGAAATCCGGTTTCCCCCTAGAAGTAGAGCTCTGGAGTCTTTGATTCCTAGTGTGGGGCATGGAGTGCTGTGGGTGCTGAGGGAGTGTTAATTCTGTCCCCGCCGAGGCCCTTTCTGATGCGTGGTGCTGCTGTTTCTGTAGAAATCGTGGATGGGAATGTGAAGATGACCCTGGGCATGATCTGGACCATCATCCTGCGCTTTGCCATCCAGGACATCTCCGTGGAAGGTGGGTTTCCGCTTTGTTCCATCCTGCCATCACCACCCCGTCTCCCTCCCTGGGCTTAGCCTGGAGAACTCCCGCACCCAGGGCAATGGACCTTCATCAGGGGCCGTGTCCTAGGCTTCTTGCTCATTTATTGGGCATCAGCCCTCTCTTCCAGTCAATGTAGAAAAAAGAACTATTTGCCATTCTGATTATCATAGGTGTGTTGGCCCCAGGGAAACTCCCCACTTTGGGAATGCCCAAGGCTGCCACGGGGAAGTATATTGGAAAACCCACCTGGCTCTTGGGTCATTCATCTGAAAGGGTGGGGAAATGCCGCTGGGAGGAAGTGCCAGGAGGGGTGCTATCCCCGTCTTCTACTCTGCTCCCCTAGCACCCTCTAGTGACCACTTCACAGATCTACAAGGGCCGTCACAGTCTGGAGAAGTGATCTCTACATTTGGTTCCATACTCGGGCAGTTTTTGAGCTTTATGTCTGCTATGCATGTATTTATCTTGCATAATATTTGTGTATTGCTGTGTGTATGATAAAACACACATACTGAAACAAACTTTTACAAGATGAGATGGAGATAATATTTTTAAAATGTTTGTTTTAATGCCATAGACATCATAAACATTTTTAGTCAAAGGAATTTCTTAATAAAAACAACGTGGATTCAATTCAGTTACTTTGTGATGGAGATGTTGGTTTGACACTCTGTGATACAGCAATGCAGGGGTCCAAGTTTGGTTTATGGGTACTTGGTATTTAGGGTTGAAGTGGTCGGAAAGAGGGTCATAGTAGTCACCTGGCGTGTGGTTCTTGTTAATGACAGTGGAAGTAAATCCATTTCTCAAATAGCCTTCTTGATGATTTTGATTCTTTTGGGTGGACTTCCTGTCAGCTTTGAAGTCATCATTGTGTTACTCTTATGATTTAGCTGACGAAGAGCTTAAGCTAAGTAGAAGCACTAGCTTTGCCAATTTTTAAATTGTCTGCTTTTGCTTAGGTGGTTATGGTCTTTGTAGGAACCCTTGAATGTCATTTTAAAGTCCATTTGGTGCATTGAAAATAAATGAGATCATTCATGAACCCAGTCCACTGAGTACCTTAACCTCCAATTCACAGGCATGAACACAGGAGTATATTAGTCAGTTTTCACGCTGCTGGTAAAGACATACCCGAGACTGGGTAATTTATAAAGAAAAAGAGGTGTAATGAACTCACAGTTCCACATGGCTGGGGAGGCCTCACAATCATGGCGGAAGGCAAGGAAGAGCAAAGGGACCTTTTACATGGCAGCAGGCAGAGAATGAGAGCCAAGTGAAGGGGGTTTCCCCTTAGAAAACCGTCAGATCTCGTGAGACTTATTCGCTACCATGAGAACACACCCACCACTCAATTACCTCCCACTGGGTCCCTCCCACAACACATGGGAATTATGGGAGCTACAATTCAAGATGAGATTTGGGTGGGGACACAGCCAAAGCATATCGGGGGGTAGTGTGGTTTGCAGTCTTTCTTCTGTGCTGGGAGCTCCGTGAGTCCCCTCAGTTGCCTGCCTAAACTCACAGACACGTGGCTCCTTCACACACACAGGGCAGCAGTATTGATCCATGAAGTAAATATAGGGAGACCTTATTTTTTATTTTTTAGATTAAAAACAAAATCTGTCTAGGAGTCCTAATGCTTTCTTCTCACTCAGCTGTGTGCACCCCTCAGGCTGTGGGATCCCCTGTCTGGAGACCCCTGGATGTGTAGATTTCCCAGATCAATCAAACCTTCCTCCTCAACCTGATAGAGGTTGCTGACTTATTTTGTATCATTACCATTTCTTTGAATAAAAGGAGTAGGGGGAGATAATTCTTGAAGTTGGAAAAACTGTTATCTCAGAATTTATATGTGTAGCACAACTAGCTCTGAAAAACTTCCCAGCTTGCTTTTTCTGTTTCTCAAATAACTTCTCAAACTTTGTCAAGGGAATAGACTTGATGGCCAGGGCTCCTCCTTCAGCCCTCTGAAGGAGGGTTGGCATCAGGGGGTCACAGTGGGGCCTCCATGAGCCGGCATCCCTTCCTCCACCGAGTCAGCCCTCTGACCTCGCTGCCCGTCCCCTTCCCCACAGAGACTTCAGCCAAGGAAGGGCTGCTCCTGTGGTGTCAAAGAAAGACGGCCCCTTACAAAAACGTCAACATCCAGAACTTCCACATAAGGTGAGTGCTGGGGGCCGAGGGGCTCTCTCAGAACCAGGCTGCCTCCCCCGGGAGCTCCCAGACCCCGTTGACTGGCTCAGTCTCAGCTTTAGAACAAAGTGGAGACTGTTGGTGGAAGAAGTAGCTTTCCTTGGGAAGGGGGTGTCACCATCCCTCTGAATCGCCCCGTCTTTCTCCCTGCAGTGTCTTATGGCTGCTGCCTGATATAACTTTGGCTGATGCTTTTGCTACTGGGAGCGCCCCCAAGGAAATTGTCCAGGAAGTCCCAGCCCAGGACTCTGGAACAGAGCCATAGGCCTTGATTGGGGGTAGGGCTGGATATGGCAGATTTATCTCAACCTGCCAACCCCGCCGCAAAGTCTTGACCCCAGTGCCTGGGATTGTGGCAGGAACAAATGTCCCTTCCCGTCCTGTCTTCTAACTCCTGCCCCAGAAAGCTCTGTGTTCATCTCTCTGGAGTCCAGGAGGCCCCTGCTTTGCCCTGGTCAGTGCTTGGCTGCCTGTTTGTTCAGCCTCATTTACCAGCCTACCCCTTCTTCTCTCTCCCCGGGCAGCTGGAAGGATGGCCTCGGCTTCTGTGCCTTGATCCACCGACACCGGCCCGAGCTGATTGACTACGGGAAGCTGCGGAAGGTATGTGTGCCCACCTGACCTCCCACTTTGGGTCCCTGGCAGGTGGGGTGGGAAAATAGCAGGACTAGGACCCTTTCTGTGACAGTCCATGGTCCAACCTGAGCGGTGTTGGCCTCTTAGAATAGCCAGACAGAGCTCCAACTGAAAGTGAAGAGAAAAACACCTTCCCTGTTAGGGCAACTTCATTAGCCTTGTGCGTGGTGTGTGTGTTCTTGCACACATACACAGCCCGCCAGGAAAAATATCACAGCTGCGGCAGCAGCTTGGTCAGAGGGATGGAATGGTACATGACGTTTCTCCTTTCTGTTTTTCCGGGACTTGTAAAGAGGAAACACATATTCTAAGAGACAGTTCATCCCCGCCTTGTCCTTGACTTCCTGTGCGGTCCTGGGCAGCTTATCCTATCCATGGATTTGGTTTCCTTTATTGCTGAAGTTTGGCTGGGGGATTTTCTTTTGGTTTCACTCCTGCCTTCAGCATGAAGCTGCAGTGATTTTTCTTGAGTGGATGTGTGGAGTGGGGACAGATGTGGGAGTGGGAGCTGTGTTTCTAGCCTCATGGTGGTTCTCAGTGTCTGAGCTGGTTGGATGACACTGCCCTGGACCTTGGAGAAACCTGTCCTGGACCCTCTGACCACACTCTCCAGGTTCCCTCCTGGACCCTCTGCCCACACTCTCCAGGTTCCCTCCTGGACCCTCTGACCACACTCTCCAGGTTCCCCCCTGGACCCTCTGACCACACTCTCCAGCTTCCCTCCTGGACCCTCTGACCACACTCTCCAGGTTCCCTCCTGGACCCTCTGCCCACACTCTCCAGCTTCCCTCCTGGACCCTCTGCCCACACTCTCCAGGTTCCCTCCTGGACCCTCTGACCACACTCTCCAAGTTCCCTCTTGGTCCATCTTGGTGCCAAGAGGCCGCAATGGCATGGCCATCCCGGGAAAGGCACTTCCCAAGCCCCCAGTTGGTGACCTGGAGTTGGGGTTGGAATGTCGCCTATCTGTGCTCAAATCTCTTGGCAAGGGAGGCTTCAAGGAGTGGCTGGACTTATGTGCCTCTACTTCACCTTGACACTGGAGAACACAGTGTTCGGTGTAGCTCTTGCCTTGCCTGGGCCTCCAGGAAGGGCGTCTTGCTTCTCAGTGGCCAGGAGAGGTCTAGTATTGCTGGGGCAGGAGCTGCTGTGCAACTTGTGGTGGTGGCAGGCCCTTGGCTGTGGGCGGGTGGATAGCAAGCTGCCGAAAAGGATCTTGAGGGAGGGAAGGAGCAGATTCCTACTTGCTTCCCTGTACTGCGCCCCGCCTCCGCCAGCCCCACACACACTGCCCCGTCACCTGAAGCTTGGGGCTGAGGCCTCTGTCCACTGGAAGGGCCCATCTGCTGAAGGAGAGGCTCCACAGCAGGGGCCAGCCCTTCCCCAGCTAACCTCCTGGGGGAAGAGGATCCTTGGCCCACCTCCTCAGCTGCTTGGCAAGGAAAAAAAAAAGAGAGAAACTTCCTGTCCTGCTGGGAAGCTGTGTGGCCAAATCACACGTGGCCAAGGGGGAATATCCTAGAGGTGGCAGTTTTCTCTTTTGAAGGCATCATCACCACTTCCTATTCAGCCGATGGGCTTTGGTGACAGGTGTGCACGTATCTCTGTCCCTGCTTGAGTATGCTGGGGTGTCAGTGGCCAGTTCCTCCACAGCTGTTGGACATCCCCACATAAAGGGGTCTGTGCTGACCGTGGCTCTGGAGCCCCCTCCCTTACTCTGAAGAATTTGGAAGCGTCAGCCATTTGGGAGGTGAAAGTCCAGGGGTTCTTTCTGATACCCAGTTAGCACCCTCCCACACACTATCCCTCTCTGTCTTTTTATTTATCTCTGCCAATTTCTCCCTGTTTCGCTGTCTCGGTCTCCCCTTCTGTTTTTTTATTTTTATTTATTTATTTTTTTATTTTTTGAGACAGAGTTTCACTATTGTCGCCCAGGCTGGAGTGCAATGGTGCGATCTCTACTCACTGCAACCTCTGCCTCCCGGGTTCAGGTGATTCTCCTGCTTCAGCTTCCTGAGTAGCTGGGATTACAGGCGCACGCCACCATGCCCAGCTAATTTTGTATTTTGAATAGAGATGGGGTTTCGCCATGTTGGTCAGGCTGGTCTCGAACTCATGACCTCAGGTGATCCACCTGTCTTGGCCTCCCAAAGTGCTGGGATTATAGGTATGAGCCACCATGCCCAGCCTTTTTTTTTTTTTTTGAGACATAGTCTTGCTGTGTTGCCTAGGCAAGAGTGCAATGGTGCGATCTCAGCTCACTGCAACCTCTGCCTCCCAGATTCCAGCAATTCTCCTGCCTCAGCCTCCCGAGTAGCTGGGATTACAGGCACCCACCACCATGCCCGGCTAATTTTTGTATTTTTAGTAGAGACAGGGTTTCACCATGTTGGCCGGCTGGTCTCAAACTCCTGATCTCAGGTGATCTGCCTGCCTCAGGCTCCCAAAGTGTTGAGATTACAGGTGTGAGCCACCGTGCCCAGCCCCCTTCTGTTTTTTAGTTGTAATTTTTTTGTAGAGATGAAGTCTCACTGTATTGCCCAGGCTGGTCTTGAACTTCTGGTCTCAGTGTGACCCTCCTGCCTCAGCCTCCCAAGTAGCTGGGATTACAGTCACAGCCACCACACCTGGCTTCCACTCTTTTTTTTTTTTTTGAGATGGAGTCTCGTTCTGTCACCCAGCTTGGAGTGCAGTGGCGCAATCTTGGCTCACTGCAAGCTCCGCCTCACGGGTGTATGCCATTCTCCTGTCTCAGCCTCCCGAGTAGCTGGGACTACAGGCGCCCACCACCATGCCTGGCTAATTTTTTCTGTTTTTTAGTAGAGATGGGGTTTCACTGTGTTAGCCAGGATGGTCTCGATCTCCTGACGTTGTGATCCACCCGCCTCGGCCTCCCAAAGTGCTGGGATTACAGGCGTGAGCCACCGCGCCCGGCCTGCTTCCACTCTTTTTAGTTCAGTATCATCATCAGTAAAATCCAGCCCAAATCCTAGCACACACAGTGAACCAGGAACACCCTTCCAGAGAACAAGGAGGTTGCAAGACCAGCTGGTGCTGAGGAATAGGGAGAGAGGGCTGAGGGGCTCTGACTGGGAAGCTCTTCGTTCCTGCAGCAGCCATGGGTGGGCATGGGGCCCTGGGGTCCCTGGGACTCACGTGGGGTGGGTGTGTGTGTACCTGGACCTGAGCACTGGCAGCTGCTGCTCAAGGCCCTGGATGGGAATGACCTTGACTACTTGTCAGTGTTCACCCTCCTGGCTGCTGTTGGAGACTTTCCCAGAAGGACCCCACTTTCTCTGTTTAGAACAATTTCCTCCTGAAAACATCCCGGATGATGTATTTATCTTTTTATTACCCTATATTTCTCCCTTTAGCAAACAGGGAAACTGAGTCCTGGGCCGACACAACCAGCTTGCTCTAGGTTAGTCTGGGGAACCAAGAATGGAGGAGAAGGGCCCAGCCAGAAACTCTTCCACTAAGGTTTTTTACCCCCTGCATTAAAAACTTATAAAACAACTTGTGGTAAAATATATGAAACAAAATTTACCACTTTGAACATTTTTAAATATACTTACTGTTTAGCGGTATTCTATATACTCACATTATTGTACAACTGTTCCCATCATCCATCTCCAGAACTCTTTTCTTGCAAAACTGAGTCTGTACCCACTAAACGGTAATCCCCCTTTCTTTCCTGCCCCCAGCCTCTGGCTGCTACCATTCTGCTTTCTGTCTGGGAACCTCATAAAAGTGAAGGCATATGGTGTTTGTCCTTTTTTTTTTTTTTTTTTTTTTTTTTTTTTGAGACGGAGTCTGGCTCTGTCGCCCAGGCTGGAGTGCTGTGGCCGGATCTCAGCTCACTGCAAGCTCCGCCTCCCGGGTTTACGCCATTCTCCTGCCTCAGCCTCCGGAGTAGCTGGGACTACAGGAGCCCGCCACCTCGCCCGGCTAGTTTTTTGTATTTTTTAGTAGAGACGGGGTTTCACCGTGTTAGCCAGGATGGTCTCGATCTCCCGACCTCGTGATCCGCCCGTCTCGGCCTCCCAAAGTGCTGGGATTACAAGCTTGAGCCACCGCGCCCGGCCTTTTTTTTTTGAGGCGAGGTTTTACTCTGTTGCCCAGGCTGGAGTGCAGGGGCGTGATCTTGGCTCATTGCAACCTCTGCCTCCTGGGTTCAAGCAATTCTGCCTCAGCCTCCCGAGTAGCCGGGACGCACCACCACACTCAGCTCATTTTTCTATTTTTAGCAGGTGTTTTGTATTTAATTGCAGGTGTCATCATGTTGGCCAGGCTAGTCATGAACTCCTGACCTCAAACGATCCACCTGCCTCGGCCTCCCAAAGTACTGGGATTACAGGCATGAGCCAGTGTGCCCGGCCTGTGTCCTTTGTGTCTGGTTTATTTCACTTAGCATAACATTCTCAAAGTTCATCCATGTTGCAGTGTATGTCAGAATTTCCCTCCTTGCTAAGGCTGAATAATATTCCATTGTGCGTGTGCCCACGTTCTGCTTATCTGTTCGTCCATCGATGGGGACTGGGGTTGCTTCTACCTCCTGGCTACTGTGAATAATGCTGCTGTGGACAATGGAGGTATAAAAATCTCTTTGAGAACCTGCTTTCAATTCTTTTGAGTATCTCCCCACAAGTGGAATTGTGGGACCATGTAATCCCATGTTTAATTTTTTGAGGAGCCACCATCCTGTTCTTACAGCAGCTGTACCATTTGACATTCCACCTACGTTTATGTTGCATTCATCGCACAAGGATTACAGCTTCTCAACATCCTTGCCAATCCCTGCTAAGTGTTCTTGAGAAAGTAGCAGAAGCCAGAAGAGTCCAAAGCTGTGGCTAAAGGAGCCTCCAAATTTCATGGAATGTGAGCACCAGAGGGGTCCTGCTCCGAATCTTGACTAGTCTAGAGTTTAGAGCTCCCTACTCCAACTCTTGAGTTATGGATGGAGAAGCTAAGGTCAGGTTATCTACCCACGAGTCCCACTGGTTGGAGGCAGAGCTGAAACCAGAAGCCAGGATGGATGGTGACTAGGCCAGTGCCCTGCTCCTAGCACACATTTCTGAGGAACTCCTTCCTACTCCCGACTCAGGCTGCAGACTACTTCGCCCCATTTCCCTGACACTCTGAAGCTTGAAGGGGGAAAGAGAATGCTTTAAACCTCCAACCAGTGAGCCCCAGTGGTGAGACCAGCCTTCCACATCTGGAACTTTCCCCTGAGGATCAAGCTGGGGCTGGGAGAAAGTCGCTCTGCTCCCCAGTTTGGGTGACCACCCAATTGGGAGTAGCCAGTGACTTGCTGTGGCTCTCACTTTATCATCCCTTCCTCCTCTTCTCCCTCTAGGATGATCCACTCACAAATCTGAATACAGCTTTTGATGTGGCAGAGAAGTACCTGGACATCCCCAAGATGCTGGATGCCGAAGGTGAAAGGCGCTTTCCTTCTGTGTATCTTGCCCATCCCCCCGTCACTCAGCGGCTAAGAAGGGGTGGACCCCAACAGTCCAGGGCTGGACAGGAGCAGGGCCTGGTCTTCTGGAACTGCATTTGAGGAGCATGGGGATCACAGCCTCTTGGGGATTCTTCCATTGTTCCCTGAGCTTTGGAGGGAGAGGTGTTAGCTGATTCTGCAAAGGGCTTAGGGGCTGTTCTTGCATCGATTGCCTGAGGATGGTTCTCATCTTTCCCTTGGAGTCAGGGTAGCAGGTGCTGGGGTGCGGGGAAGTGTGCCCTTGTTGTCCGACACAGTTTGGGATGGGAAGTTTCTCTTGCTGAGAGGTGCACTGTCCTAACTCTCTGAGCCTTGGGTGGTCTCTGGGGCGGCTGAGCTTGGCATCTCCTTTATGCCCCAGCTATGACTGGGGCTGACTGGGCATGGTGTTTGCTCTCATCTGTAACCCTGGCTTCCTTCTAGCATCTTCTGAGGAGGGTGCTAGAGAACTATGGCTTGGACTTTCTCAGTAGTGGAAGTGTCCAGTTCTGACCTTGCTGGGCAGATCCCAGCCAGAGGAAGTGGCTCCATGTGGGGTAGGGAAGGAAGGAGGGGGCCCAAGTTGAGTGTTGACTTTTCTGTTCCTCACCAAGGCCTTGGTGTCCCAAATGCTGCTAACCAGGACACCTGGATGGGGACAGGTTCAGGGTTTGACACTAGAACATCCTTACCAAAGATTGGGTCTGGGGCTGGAAACCCAGCTCTTCCTGGCCGCTGACCCTGCCATTGCCCCTCTCCCCATGCAGAGCATCTCGGATGGGGTGAGCAGGGGCTGTAGGGGGAAGGGAGGCATCTGGGAGCATAGGGGTCTGTGGGTTCATGAAGCCAGGGCTGGCAGCTCCAGACTGGGGTCAGGCTGGGTCTTCTTGTCCCATCTCTGTGCTTGCCCCTTGGGAGGAGCCTGACTCACCGTGGCCACTTCCCTGTGTGCTCTCCTTGGCCCCACCTGCTCAGTGCTGAGGGGCTAGAAAAGGGTTATGGGGACAGGAAAAGACCACGGTGGGGTCCAGACTGCTCCCTGCCCTTCTGCCCCATCAGTGGTTTTTTTTTTTTTGAGACGGGGTCTCCCTGTATCACCCAGGCTGGAGTGCTGTGGTGTGATCTCAGCTCACTGCAACCTCCGTCTCCCAGGTTCAAGCGATTCTCCTGCCTCAGCCTCCCGAGTAGCTGGGATTACAGGCACCCACCAACGGCTAATTTTTATATTTTTAGTAGAGACGGGGTTTCACCAAGTTGGCCAGGCTGGGCTCGAACTTCTGGCCTCAAGTGATCTGCCTGCCTTGGCCTCCCAAAGCCACCAGTAGCTTTTAAAATTTCAAAAATATCATGAGGAAAATTTTCAAACACGTAAAAACCCAGGCAAAAGCAGAAAGAATAGCATGATGACCTTTCCTATTTCCATCATCCAGATAGAATGGCTACTGAGGTCTTGCCACGCTTTGTTTTTTTCTTATTTCTTTGTTGAAGTATCTTAAAGCAATTCTGAGATATTACATCCTTTTACTACTGCATGCTTCTGAATACATACCTTAAAAATAGAGTTATTTTCTTAGGCAACGATGAAGTTTTCACATTTAGCAAATTGATAATTCCATTTGATACCCAGTTCATAATGAAATTTCCATAATTACCTATGACATTTCTTTGAGTGTTGGTTTGTTTTAATCAGAATCCGAACAAGGTCCATACTGGCATTCGGTTGTGTTTCTGACAGCTTTTCCCATCTCTAGGACTTCTCTCCTCCCTTTGACCCCTTTTATTCCTGCCATTGAACTTGTTGCAGAAATGGGGCCACTGTCCTGTAGCAAGTTCCTTATCCTGGGTTTGTCTGCCTCTTTGGGGCTTCATGTCACGTGTTCCTCTACTTACATTCCCATAAGCGCAAGTTGACGCCAGAGGCTGGTTAGATTCGGGCTCCACATTTTGGCAAGAAGACTTGGTGGTATTGTGAGCTTCTTTCTGCATCACATTGGGGGTGTATGGTGTTCTTGGAACCAGCTGGCTTTAACTGCAGATTTTTCTTGACAGACATCGTTGGAACTGCCCGACCGGATGAGAAAGCCATCATGACTTACGTGTCTAGCTTCTACCACGCCTTCTCTGGAGCCCAGAAGGTACCCAGGGCCCCCTGCTCCTTCCATGCCCAGCACACCTCCTGCTGGACCCCAAACCATGTCCTCCTGCCCGCCTCCACCTCTCCTGGTGACAGGTATCTGGATGGTCTGGTCTCTCAGACAGAGGCAGCCCCTGGTTCTGAAGTGGCGTGTTGTTCTTACCTAGCTCCTCTCCCACCCCACACCTCTCTCTCTCATCTTCTACTGTTAACAAGAAAATTGGGCAGCACCCCACTTTCTGGGACCCAGATGACTGGCTTAAGCAGGAAGGGCTGTGTGCATGAGGCAGCCCGGGAGGTTCTGGAAGGCTGGAAGGTGAACAGGAGCAGCCCTTCCATGCCCAGGTCTGTTGAAGCCACTGGCTTGACAGAGCAGCTGGAGTTCCCTTAGAAGGGCAATGCTGGGAGGCAACTCCAGTCTTCACTTACCCACTTGGCAAAGGCATCATAAAGCCCCACCTGTGTCCTGCTCATGGGCATGACTTAGCAGATCTGTCCTCAGCCCCTTTGGGCTCTAGTGCCTTCTCCTGTATCCTGCCTGGGACTCCCGTGCGGCCATGCTGCACTCTGTGTTCTCAGACATAAGCAGAACCTCTGGGAGGAATGGAGAGGGGGTGGGCAGCTGTGAGCCCCTTCAAGTGTCCTGGCCCAGTTTTGCTCTGGGAGGCCTGAGGTTAAAGTTCAGTTGCGCAGGTTCCACACCACACAGGGGTACCACGACTAAAGGGTACTGTTCATGCTGCGGACATTGAAGATTTGGAGGTTTTTATCACCAGGCTTAGGCAGCACACACCCCCTCCCCCAGTCCTCCCTGGTAGGCAGGACCCTAGAGGAAGCACAACATCACCATGTCCACAGAACCTTCATGTCTCATGCAGATCTCCCACCCTCCACATGGCATCTGAGTGACCATCTGAAAATGCATGATGAGGCCGGGCACGGTGGCTCACGCCTGTAATCCCAGCACTTTGGGAGGCCGAGGTGGGTGGATCACTTGAGGCCAGGAGTTCGAGACCAGCCTGGCCAACATGGTGAAACTCCTTCTCTACTAAAAATACAAAAATTAGCCAGGTGTGGTGGCGTGCGCCTGTAATCCCAGCTTTTCAGGAGGCTGAGGCCGGAGAATCGCTTGAACCCGAGAGGCGGAGGTTGCAGTGAGCCAAGATTGTGTCACTGCACTCCAGCCTGGGTGACAGAGTGAGACTCTGTCTCAAAAAACAAAACAAAACAAAACAAAAAAGCAACCACAAAACAAAAAAATGCATGATGGGAGCCCCCGCCCTCTCCCACCTCTCCTGTGCCGTCCCTGCCTCAGACTCTGCTCACCTCCCACCCACTCCCTCCCCTGCGGTCTCATTTTTTCTTTTTCTGCTCATTCCCTCCTTTTCTGTCTGTCCGTCTGTCTTGTGTCCTCTTTCCGTCCACCATGGCTATTTGGGTTTATTCTGTGCTGCTACCGCTGCCTACTTTCTCCTCTCAACCTCTTCTCCTTCTCTGTGCAGATGTGTAGGCACGCTAAGGCTGGATGGGAAGGCCGTGTGACCTAATGTTTCATGTCACGGCCACGCCTTCTCGGGTGCGCAGAAGGTGAGCTCTCCCTCGGCCTCCTCCACTCTCCCCTCTTGCCCATCTCTTCCGTCCTCCCTGGACACTCCAGCAGCAGGCCCTGGGATGGAAGGAGGGACTAGAGAAGCCCCTCCTTCTCTTGCAGGGGGACAGTACTCTGAACTTTGGCCAGGACACTTGAAGATGCCAGAGAACCCCAGCCTCTGAATGACCTCCTGTGTCTCTGTCCCTATGCCATGGGCATAGCGGATACCACAAGCGAGAAAGAAGCTTGTGGTCTCAGCTTCTTCCCTGCAGCCCGCATCAAGAGCCCTTATCCCAGGCAGCACGGCTCTTGGCAGTGCTTGCTATTTCCTTAAACATCCAGGACCTCTTCCCTCTTTCTCTCCCTCCTTCCTGCTTGAGCAAGGCCATCCTCGCAAATTTAGCAGCAGCCAGAGCAGGGAGAGGTCTTCCTGCCTTCTCCAGGGAGTCCAGACCAGAGCCCTGCCTGATGCTTCTCAACCAGGCTGCCATGGACAGTTGTGCAGGTTGCAGACTACCCACGAGTGCCATGTGTGTGCAGTGGATGACAGAGATTTGAATGTTGATTACTAAAGTGATCCTACAGATGGCGGTGAAAATGTCTTCTAACAAAATCAGTAGGACATTTTCCCAGTAGAAGTGCCCTTGGGGAAGAGGTGAAAAATGATCCAGAGACACCATATGGGCTGGCAGCAGCCCTGTTCCCTGCCTGGTTGGGCATCCAAGACCCTCCTGAACTTCCTTCCAGGGCTCACTGGTGCGGACCAGAGACAGGAGAGCAGCCCCCTCTGGAGGCTCCTTCTCATAGGTGTCCCCCCAGCCTGCCCAGCCCCTCTCAGCCTCTCCTCTGGCCTTCCTTCTGCTTCCTCTTTGTCCTTCTCACCTCTCCTGCTGCTGTTCCTGTGCCCCCTCCCTTTGCCCCTCGTGGCCAGGGTGTGAGCAGCTTCTCTCCCTTGCCTTGATTGGCCTCCTGGCCCGATAGCTGCAGGTGTGCACCTGCCCGTGTCCATGGTCAGGCTGAGCTCTCTGCTATGGTCTTTTCCCCTCCTCCCAAAGCTCCTTCCCGCTCTTCCAGTCTCTCCCCTTCTCCTTCAGGGGTCTGTCCTGGGCTTCATGCCCATCGATGCTGGCCTTCCCTGCCTCTGAAGCCTTCACTGTGTCCTGGCTGGTGACAAAACTTGGAAGGGAGTGTGAGATGCGTGTGGGTGTAGGGGGTATGAAGTGGGTGTGTGTGGTGTGTATGGGTATGCGGGGTTCTGAGGAGTGTGTGGTTTGCAATATGTGTGGTGTGAGGGATGTGGTGGATGAGATATGGGGTGTGTGTGTATGGTATGGATGTGTGTGTGGTATGTGTATGGGGGGGTGTGGTGTGTGAGGTGTGTGTGGTGTGTGTATGGGGGGTGTGGAGTGTGTGTAAGGTGTGTGTCTGGGGGGTGTGGGGAATGTAGTGTGGAAGGGTGTAGTGTGTGAGGTGTGTATGAGGGGTATATGGGGTGTGGGGACTGTGGTGTGTGAGGTGTGTGTGTATGAGGCGTGTATGGGGTGTGGGGATTGTGGTGTGTGAGGTGTGTGTATGAGGGTGTATGGGGTGTGGGGACTGTGGTGTGTGAGGTGTGTGTGTATGAAGGTGTATGGGGTGTGGGGACTGTGGTGTGTAAGGTGTGTGTGTATGAGGGTGTATGGGGGGTGGGGACTGTGGTGTGTGAGGTGTGTGTGTATGAAGGTGTATGGGGTGTGGGGACTGTGGTATGTGTGGTGTGTAGGAGGTGTGAGGGATGTGGTGTCCTGTGGGTGTGAGGTAGGGTGTGAGGTGTGTGTGTGGTGTAGGTGTGGTGTGTGTGATGTGGTGGAAGGGAGTGTGAGATGCGTGTGGGTGTAGGGGGTATGAAGTGGGTGTGTGTGGTGTGTATGGGTATGCGGGGTTCTGAGGAGTGTGTGGTTTGCAATATGTGTGGTGTGAGGGATGTGGTGGATGAGATATGGGGTGTGTGTGTATGGTATGGATGTGTGTGTGGTATGTGTATGGGGGGGGTGTGGTGTGTGAGGTGTGTGTGGTGTGTGTATGGGGGGTGTGGNGAGGTGTAGGGTGTGAGGTGTGGGTGTGGTGTGGGTGTGAGGTGTGTGGTGTGTGTGTGTGGAGTGAAGGGGAGTGCTGTGGGTGTGGCACGTGTGAGGGGTGTGGTGTGGAGGAATGTGGTGTGCTGTGGGTGTGAGGTGTAGGGTGTGTGGTGTGGAGGGGTGTGGTGTGCTGTGGGTGTGAGGTGTAGGGTGAGGTGTGGGTGTGGTGTGGGTGTGATGTGTGTGTGTGGTGTGAGGTGTGGCGTGTGTGGTGTGTGTGGAGTGAAGGGGAGTGCTGTGGGTGTGGTGTGTGTGAGGGGTGTGTGGTGTGGGTGGTATGTGGGTAACAGCCTGCTCCCGCTTCCAAATCTCATGCCACCTCCCCATGCCCCCCTCCCTTTCACTCATCCCTGTTGCAACCATTTCACGCTGCTTTTATCCACACCTGAGGGCAAGGTCACAGCTGGGTTGGTGGTGGTGGTGGTTGTCCTCTCATGTCCTGGTCAGGGGTCTGACCCAGAGTTGCCCCCACCACGTCTAAGGCGACTGCTTCGAGCTGAGCAGGCAGGGGAGGGGAACCCCACCTTGCCATGTGTGGTGGGGCTGATGGAGAGGAAGGACTCTTCCTGACTCACACACTCCTGTCTTGTCTGTCTCCGGGCTGGCACCAATGGGGAAAATCTTCCAAAACCCGTGCCCAGTGCCCTCCATCCTCTCCACTGTCTTTCTGTCACCCAAACTTGTACAGTGGAATGAAAAGGCAACAGCGCCTAATGTGTGTGTGCACGTGTGGTGCACGGCTTGTGTGCCTGTACAGGCCCGTGCTGTATAAGTCTGTGTACTGATTTCCCTCATTAGATGAGGACCAACTGCTGTTTGACAGGTGGGTTTTGGTTCTAATTCTTTCTCTGCTTCCCTCTCCCCTCCTTTTCCCTTACAGGGACTTAGAATGGGTGGAGAGCATTAAGATTTTGTTGATGTAGCTCGTGTTTTAGAGTTCATGGTCTGCTGTTTCTGAGAAAGAACACTTGAAGGCATGCACTCAATCTGAGAGAAATTCATGAGCCATCTGGGAAAACCCTAAAAAAAAAGAGCTGGCAGTGGCTGCAGTCTGACCTGTGCCTTGCTCTGCCCCAGATCTGAGCAGGGCAGGTACAGTCACAGGACTGCCTGCCACCAAGGTTGTCTTGAGTAGCAGAAACTTGAACATGAGGGTCTGTAGGGGGAAGGCTTAGCAAGGCCTTGGGAAGGGGCAGGCAGTGTTGTGGAGGGAGGTGACCACAGCTTGTGCAAGAAGCTTCGGGGTGTGCAGGCGGAGCCTGCGGCAGGAGAGGAAGCTGGCAAGGTGTGGGCTGCCTGAGGAAAGGGGCCAGTTCCCCTCTGCCTGGTCACCCACCCTGGCCCACTCACCACAAGGAAGCTCGGATGCCTGGTCTGAGATCCCTGCTGATCTGGAGCTCTCTTAGCAGGAACCCTGGGCTTGGTGGCTGACTCAGGACAGAGGGAAAGACTGGCAGTGGACAGCTGTGGGAAGAAGAAAAAAGCAGGTCCAGCTAGATTTGGGAACGTTTTGGCTAAAGATGACATAGATGAGATCCTCGTAGCATTCATGTGAATCTGTGGGTGGTGGGTGGCGGAGCCACAGCACATCATCTGGCCATGTTTGGGTGTTTTGATGTCACCTTGAAGACAGTTCCTCTCTAGACTGTGCCTGTATCAGGCAATCAGATGCTGACTATTAGGGTAGCAGTTTGGCTTGGGATAGCTAAGTACTCGGGGATAATAATAGTTCATATCTTTTAAAAAATAACTCGAATATACAACAAAATGTATTGTATGTTAAGTTGTATAATAGCACAGCCTAAAGTAGGCCACAAAAAAAACATGAAAATTCGGGTTGGGCGCATTGGCTCACACCTGTAATCCCAGCACTTTGGGAGTTGAAGCTGGTGGATCACCTGAGGTCAGGAATTTGAGACCAGCTTGGCCAACACGGCAAAACCCCATCTCTACTGAAAATACAGAAATTAACCAGATCTGGTGGCACGCACCTGTAATCCCAGCTACTCAGGAGGCTGAGGCAGGAGAATGGCTTGAACCCTGGAGGCAGAGGTTGCAGTAAGCCAAGATTGTGCCATTGCGCTCCAGCCTGGGTGACAGAGCAAGACTCTGTCTCAAAAAACAAACAAAATAAAACAAACCAAAACGACCATGAAAATACCAACTAAGGGAAAGGAAACACAGATTTCTAATAGTCTTTTCCTTTGGCACTTGGAAGCAACATTTTGCTCATTTCCAGAGAATATTTTCTGAACCCATCAATTATCTGTTGCATCTGTTACACTGTCTCACGTCAGGGCGCCTGGTTCTTCTTGCTGGGGTCCAGAGAGGCCCATCTCCTCTTCAGGAATAGCCTGAAGCCAGGGCTCTCCCGGGGTTCTCTTCTGAAGTTGCTTCTGAAGCTGCTTCAGTTCCTGAGGTTCTCAGGGAAGGAATCTTTCCTCCCCTAGAACAAATCTCTCCTTTGAACTTCTGGACTAAAGCGTCTTTGAGATTCTTTATGTACTTGGTGGTTCTGGGTGCCTCTCTCCTAGATCCCTGAGAGTTCATGGGGTTCTTGTAGCCATGAGAGGAAAACGCTAGAAAACCAGGAATTTGAGGTGATGGGGAAGGCCTGTCATCCCTAACAGGCTTTTCTTCTGCTCCCGGGACCATGTCCCGTGGGCCTGACTAAGACTGGCCTTCCCAGCTGACCTCATCTTACTTCTCAGACTGAGGCTGGTGGGTGATGAAGCTGCTTTCATCAAGGGACCACTGTGGAAGCAGGTCCAACTCACCACCCAGTGGGCTTCTCTGGGGTGCAGCCTGCCTGTTGGGGGAGTCAGGCTGCGAGAGAAAGGGAAAGGATGAGGTTCTGAGGATTCTGCCAGGGTTTTTTTTTTTTTTTTTTTTTTAGAAAAATCAAATCTGGACTTCAGGAACCTGCTTTCTAGAGGTACTGTAGGAGCTGGGCTGTCCCTCAAGGGAGCCCCGCTGGAGTCTGCAGGCTGGCCTGCCATACAGAAAGCGCTCTCATGTCTCCCGTGGTACTTGTGTGTTATTTCTGAAGGCTGATTCACTGGTTATAATGGATGGTATTCTCAGTCAGTCTCCTTCCGGAGAGGCCAGCCTGGGAGCAGGTGGCTGAGACTCGGGCTTGGGAACGCGGTTGGATCTTTGTGGAAAGTCCCCAGGAGGCCCACCCGGAATCTCCCCCAGACTTCATCCAGAAGGGAGCGCTTCTGACCCTGACCCTGACCCTGACCCTGGAGTAGTCAGCAGGCTCTTAGGGATGGGCGAGGCTCTTGCGATCCCACAGGACACATGTAAAATCCCATGAATGCAGACCTCAGTCCACCAGTTTGATAAATTGGCACACATCAGAGTTTATGACCCTTGAGCCGATGGATCAGGAGAGTAACAAAGTGAGGGTGGCTTTATCCAAGAAAATCACAGCTACAATTGCTTCGTGCCAGTGATGAGTAGCTGCCAAGGAGTTTCAGCTGTTTGAGTGGCACATCTCTGGCATAGTCTGCAGGGGTGGCACATCCTCACCAAAACATCAGCCTGGAGGAGGACACACGGGTCTCTCCACAGCCCCCTGCCCCAGCCTTCAAGGGAAGTAGTCTGGGGCTTCCAGCAAGTTGCTCCCCAGCCAGCCCCATGAGGCTGCTGGCCTGGTTCCCATGGCCCCGCTTGCTTTCTGGGGCTCCACGTCTCCTGGGCAGGCCTGAGGAAAAGCATTTCCGTCCTCGTTGCTTCTTGGGATTCCCCATGGGTGCTTGTTGGTTCTTGAGAGAAATGGCGATCAGTCAGGAGTTGTGGATGAGAAGCAACCATGGCATCTCCAGGATAGGGTTGAGTTGGGGGTAGGGGGTGAGGGCCTAAGGATGTGACTCCCTGTCTCAGTTTCTTGAGGCCCAGGACTCAAAGTCCCCACCTCAGGGGACTCTTAGACCACCCTCTGGCCACTCCCACCTTCTCCTTATTGCTTCTCCCAACCCACTCTGACACCTTACTCTGCAGGGCGTGCCTGCCTTGACCTCCCTGACTGTTTCTGACAGGGCCTTTAGGATGATCTCATTTTGCCCCTAACCCCCTGCCCCACACACCCCCGCACAGTCATCCACAAAGCACATGATTTGGTGGGTGGATGTCTTATTCGAGAAGTTCTTCAAGGAAAAAACATTTCCATCTTCCATCTTAGTCATTCCTTCCAATTCTAAGCACACTCATTCTCAGGAAGTTCTTCCTTACGACCAGCCTCAGTTCATCTTGCTACAGTTGAAACCTGTTTTGTTGTGTTCATCAACCAGTTGTGAGGTCCTGTCTTTCAACCCGTTAATCCAGGGATCATTTTTCATCTGCAGGACACCCTTCTCCAGGGTCCCAGGAGATACTAGCTTCTCCCACCCCCAGGCTGTCTTCCTTTCTACCCTCTGGCCCCCAAAAGGCTTTGAGTTCACTTCTCCCTTGGCGTAAGGTTGGAATGTATGCAAGAACACCGCTGGATTTTAAAACCACCTGTTTGAAGTGGACTCAGGAATGCTGGGTCCCTGCTGGTGTTAGGGGTACAGTAGCCCCCACAGCTGCAGAAGGCGCTCTCCCACTAAGGTTTCTTGGTCTTTGCCTGGGTTGCCATTCAGTCCCTTTCCCTTCGCTTCCCTTTGCTGCTGAGGCCTGTCTTGGGTCCCTGCTAGCCCGGCACACAGCGCATGATGTGTGCTTAGCTGTCCCAGAGGGGCCTGCGCTGGGCTTGCTGGGCATTGTGTCCATACTTGGTTGATCTGGAAGTCTGGACTTGGGTGCAGTAGAGGGGTCCCTCAGTTTTCTCTAAAGTGCTTCAGGCTTTGGGCCAAGAGTCTTGGGAGATTCTGCAGGGATCCCGAGAGGTCCCACGATTTCTCAGTCAGCACTTTATCCCAGGACTCCCAGATTTGAATTCCCACATCTCTTAAGATCCTGGAAAATCCAGCCAGAGGCCCTAAGCCTTGGAATTCCAGTGCCTCCACTTGGAATTCCAGGATGGGCATGAATTTTCTCACCTCTCCGCCTGACCTGAGCATTTTGATTGTATCAGTCATTGGATTAGTTTCTTCCCAACCTGCAGGTTGGGCCTTAAACTCAGGCTGTTCTCCAGGGGCCCAGTTCAGCCACCAAGACCTCTGTCCAGGCTCACCTGACCCATGGGACCTGGACATGGGCTGGCAAGGAGGATGGTAAGGAGAGAGGAGGAATGTGGCCTCACAGCCTTCTTAACCCCCTTCCAATCACAGGGAGCTGCAGGGATGGGAGGGGCTTTGTCAGCACAGGTGTGTACCAGGTGCCCCTGCTGCTGGGGCTGGCTGGTCGTGACTCTCTCTGTCTTGTTGCCAGGCGGAGACAGCAGCCAATCGCATCTGCAAGGTGTTGGCCGTCAACCAGGAGAACGAGCAGCTTATGGAAGACTACGAGAAGCTGGCCAGTGATGTGGGTACCCCCTGGGTTCACCTGGCCTGTCTCTAGCAAGAGTCAGTCCCCTAGAACGTGTACCTCCAAATCTTTCCTTGGAGCATAGTCCCAGGCTGGTATAGTCTCTGATCCCAATATAGCTAGTCCAGGGCAGCCTGAGCTCTGTTGTGGCTCTCCCAGAAAGTAGTGAGGTGGGGGCAGAGGCCGGTCCCTGAGTCATCATGAGCCTAGGATATCCCTTTGCCTCTCAGGGTCTTGTTTTTTTCACTTGTCAAGTGAGAGTTGAGCCAGGGGATGTCAGAGCCCTTTCCAGCCTGGTGTACTTTTAGTCTGTGAGTTTTTCTTCAATGAGAGAAGGAGCACATCTGGTTGTAAGAGGGTGAGGGTAGGGCTTTTGGTAAATTAGTGCTGGCTCAGGCTAGCATAGCAGCTACCAAACATAGCGGCTGTCCCCTACTTTTCAGGGGACAGGATCACGCAGTGCTGGGTTTCCTGTTCTGCCATTGGCTACATTTGGGTTAAGCCTCCTTTTCTTGAAAGAATTCAGCCCTTTGAGCTGCTCAACCCAGGCTCTTGGGGGATCTGCTGCCCAGCATAGTAAGAACCCAGGTTCTGGAGCCCAAGTACCTGGGTTTAAATTTCTGCCATTCCAGCCAGGTCACCTTGGCAAGTTCCAGGACCTGGTAGGGCCTTGGGTGCCTCCTCTGTAACATGCAGATGACCACAGCCCTTAGCTTCGTAGTGTTTCTGTGATGATTCAGATGAGTCCATGTGTGTGATGTGCCTGGCCCCCTGCAGGTGTTCAGTGTATTCCTATTGTCATGTGCACCCCTCCACCTTCTCCACCACCATCACCTTGGCTCAAGGAAAACAGTCCAGGCCGTGCCTGCTTGTGCTCCAGGCCAGCTCTCTGCCCAGAAGCCAGCCTCTTCCCTTTTAAGTCAGAGACCCACATTCTAGATTCCTAGGAAGTCAGATGGCAAGAACTTCTGGAAACAGCTATTAACCCCCTCCATGGTATAGATGAGGAAACTGAGGCCAAGCCAGTTAGAACCTGGTACTAAAACCCAGGTTTCCTTCCTGCCTTTTAGTTGCACTATTTTCACACCAGGTCTATGGGTCTTCCCTTAGCAAAGCAGGGAGGTTGAGTGATGTGACTGTGAGTCGATGTACTCTAGTAGCCAGGCTTCACGAAGCCTGTGGTTCTCAAAGGGAACACCCTGGAAGCTGGCTTCATGGCCTGGGAATGTCGGTAGTTGGGAAGGAGTGTGCTACCAGGAGAGACCCCTTCCCCTTGCGGGAAGGACTGGGAGGAGAGGGAGGCTGGCTCTAGCACACTCCCTCCCCGCGTCCTCACCTTCTGCCCCCACCGCCTTCCTGCCCTAGCTGTTGGAGTGGATCCGCCGCACCATCCCGTGGCTGGAGAACCGGGTGCCCGAGAACACCATGCATGCCATGCAGCAGAAGCTGGAGGACTTCCGGGACTACCGGCGCCTGCACAAGCCGCCCAAGGTGCAGGAGAAGTGCCAGCTGGAGATCAACTTCAACACGCTGCAGACCAAGCTGCGGCTCAGCAACCGGCCTGCCTTCATGCCCTCCGAGGGCAGGATGGTCTCGGTGAGCACTGGGGGTGAGCCTGGGCCGCTACACTGGACTGCCTCCACCTCTGAGCTGCTCCTAGTCGTGGTCAAAGTCAGCTTTATGGGGGTGGGGATGGGTGTGTTTGCTTCTGCCTACATACACTGCTCCAGAAGTCACATCCCCCTTCCCGTATCACCCAGGCACAAGCCCGAACTCGGCCATGTGGGGCGGCCCCCTCTGCCCACACCATTCTGGGTCAGGCTTGCCCTTCCAGACCCCTGAGCATCTACTCCAGACCTCCTTCTCACAAAAAATCATCCCTGTGAACACAATGCTTTTTGATACCCTGAACAAAACAGGGCATAATTGAATCACAGTCAAGTTGATTTCTACTTACATGGAATCTTAAGTAGTTAAAAAATATTATTACTTAAGTAATAGTTTCGTGGGTTTTTTGGGTAGTATATTTCAAGGATACAAATAAGCAAAATACAGAACAGAGAAATTACTGAAGATCTTACTACCTAGTATCAACTTTAAAAAAATGATTTTAATCTTTTTGGTTTTTTCATGTAAATATTTGAGGGAATCCTAAAGCGTATGTATTTGAAATTAAACATTTTTCCCCATTTTTGTACTCAAGTGTGCACTGACAGATAACTAAAGCATGTTTTATATAATAAGCTGCTTTAAAAAAAAAAAAACAACTCCAATCTTACATTGTGTTCTGACCAGCTTTCCATGTCATAAAATACTCTTCTTTTAGGTTATTTTTGTTATTCATCCCCCTTGACATTGTCCCCACAACTTAGGGAAAAATTGTATAAGCCAGAGA
Source organism: Theropithecus gelada (assembly GCF_003255815.1). Classification (NCBI taxonomy): domain Eukaryota; kingdom Metazoa; phylum Chordata; class Mammalia; order Primates; family Cercopithecidae; genus Theropithecus; species Theropithecus gelada. The sequence goes on along the minus strand of NC_037675.1, from coordinate 70,274,002 downwards.
AACACCCAGAAGAAAATAAGAAATTTGCCATGACGGAGCTTTTTGTCCTTAAGTGAAAAGTAATAGGAGCGTCCCGGGCACACGACAGGTCTAGAAGGGGAGGGTGAAAGGCAAACAGCATTGTGGGCAGAGCAACCCAGGGGGTGGTGGAGGGAGAATACATTGCAAGTGTGTCTGCAGTTTAGAAAGTTGCCGTCATTTCGGGGCTCCAAGGCTGAATCAGTGGCTTTTAGGTGGCCAGAGCCACTGCTAGCCTAAGGGTGCTCTATGAGAATTAGACAAAGTACCCTTTCTGGGGGACAGATGTAGCTTGGCCTGGGGACATGTGATGGGGAGGGTGGCTTGCAGGGTGCAACCCCAGCGACTGCCCAGCTGGGTACCCTTGCACAAACTGGAGGCATGGCCCTGTCTGAAGGAGGGTGTGGGTTGGCACTTGGCATCTGTCCTCCCAGAATTCTGGCCGGCTCACCCAGGCCAGGGTCTCTGTAGGCCCCAGGCTACTGCCCAGAGGCCTGAGTCCATGAACGGATCCAGGACCGTGGGGAGGCTGGGCAGCTCCAGTGCCTGCTTGCCTCATTCATTGTTGGTCTGTTTACCTGGGGGGGCCCTTTGCCTTAGCACATGTGTGGCCCCTGTGATTGGATAGAGTCCTGTGGGAAACCAATCCTAGTCAGGGAGAGCCTGGGGCCGTTTCCCCACAGGGCTCTATTCTCAAAGTCCCATAGCTGGGTGACCAATGTAGACGCAGGTCCCACGCCTTGCCCAGGAGGCCTGGCTCCTGGGAGCCCAGAAAATACCAGTGGGAGATGGGAGGTAGGGTGGGGCAGCCTGGCTGGGGTGGATATGGGGCAGAGATAGGGAAGAGGCTCTTCCTGGAAGGCATGGGGCACCTTCAGGGGTCTAGGGGGCCAGGGGACCTGAAGCCTAGGCCCGAGGCAGATCCTGACCCTGTACCTCCCATCCCCACAGGACATCAACAATGCCTGGGGCTGCCTGGAGCAGGTGGAGAAGGGCTATGAGGAGTGGTTGCTGAACGAGATCCGGAGGCTGGAGCGACTGGACCACCTGGCAGAGAAGTTCCGGCAGAAGGCCTCCATCCACGAGGCCTGGACTGACGGTGAGGCCAACCCAGCCTCCTGCCTCCCCAGGGCTTCACTTTCCTACTCTCCAGCCCAGCCGGCAGCCACTACGCTATTCTTTGCTTTTCGTTTGTTTCATTTGGTCCCTTACTAGTTCCATGGCATTAGGCAAGTTCATTAGCCTTCTGGTTGCCTCAGCTTCCTCATCTGTAAAGTGGGGATAATAATAGTACCAACCTCACAGGCTTATAAGAATTTAATCAGTTAATACATAACGAAGTTCTGAGGGGAGTTCCTGCATAGTGCAGTGCTGTGTGAATGTTCACCTTGCAGTCAAATGCTCTACCACCTGAGTGTTCACTTTGGTTTTTTGTTTTTTGGGGGGGTTTTTTGAGACGGAATTTTGCTCTTGTTGCCCAGGATCGAGTGCAATGGCGGAATCTCGGCTCACTGCAACCTCTGCTTCCCAGGTTCAAGCAATTCTCCTGCCCCAGCCTCCCTAGTAGCTGGGACTACAGGGCCTGCCACCATGCCCAGCTAATTTTTGTGTTTTTAGTTTCACCGTGTTGGTCAGGCTGGTTTTGAACTCCTGATCTCAGGTGATCCACCTGCTTCTGCCTCCTGAAGTGTTGGGATTACAGACGTGAGCCACTGCACCCAGCCGTATAATGTCATCTTAAGGAATTGTGTCTGCAAAGACCCTATTTCCAAATAAGGTTCCATCTTGAGGTTCTGGGTTGACATGAGTTTTATGGGGGACCCCATTCAACCTAATTCAGCCTCCTCATAGGGTTGTTGTGAGGCTTCAGTATTATAGTACATGTCATGTTTATGGTTTTCATCTGTTCAGTTCTTTTTCCTGTATTTCCTGGCCTCCAATTACAATGAACCGGCCTTTGCCTTAGCACATGTGTGTCCCTGTTACTCCAACCTTGAGGCTCTTGGGGACGTGTCTGGTGTCTGCTTATTGGCAGCTAAGGTGAACTCTGAAGAGAGAGGATCATACCTAGGATAGTGTTTCCCCAGAACCTGGACCATGGCTGGAGGTGGGGAACAGGCTGCCCATCTGCTGGGGCCCCTCTGGCCATTTCAGCTGGAGTCTGGGGCAGACCCATTGGCCGGCGGAGCTCAGTGCCCTAAGACTCCCCCATTCAGCCCTGTTTTGTACTCCTCAGACCTTAGGTTGGAGATGAGAAGGAAGAACCATACCCCAAGGCCATTTGGGAGTGGCTTGGCTTGGTGTAGGGCAGCGGTCCCCAGCCTTGTTGGCACCAGGGACCAGTTTCATGGAAGACAGTTTTTCCACGGAGTGGGGAGGAGGCAGATGCTTTCAGGATGGCTGTTCTACTTCAGATCATCAGGCATTAGATTCTCATAAGGAGCACACAACCTAGATCCCTCGCATGTGCAGTTCACAATAGAGTTTGAGCTCCTGTGAGAATCTAATGCCGCCCCTGACTCAACAGGAGGTGGAGCTCAGGTGGTAATGCTCACCCACCTGCTGGCTCACCTCCTGCTGTTTGGCCCAGTTCGTAACAGGCCATGAACTGGTACCAGTCTATGGCCCGGCGGGTGGGGACCCCTGGTGTAGGGATGGAGTGTGCTTGACTGGCTAAGGGGGGTTGGGTCTAGTTCCCCTTTGTAAGTAAAATGCTGGGCTTTGCACACAATGGTAAGAGGTTGCTGCCCCCACTTCCACTGTGTGTGCGTGGAGTTATTTATCCAGGCGTGGACAGGGCAGAGTGGAGGAGGGATAGTGGGGATTGCACTGATTCATCACCTGCTTCTATTGGGTCCAGCTCACAGCCAAGGTACAGAGCAAAGATTGACCTTGTCGGCTTGCCAGCCACCAGCAGGGGCACGAGAAGTGCTGGCATGCTGGCACAGCCTCTGGGGAAAGCAGTTTGGCTACATGTATTCACGTCTACCAAGTTTACTACACTCTAACCTGGGAATTCCATTTCTTGAGACTGTCTAAAGAATCCATCCTGAACATGGAGACATCTGCGCTAGGGCAAGCCGAGGGGCCCAGCACCCCACAGTAGGACAGTGAAGGGTTAGGGCAGTGGACGTGCAGCCTTTCAGCAGACGTCTGCATGAGAAGACTGTGGAGCCAGGGTAGAAATTCCAATAATGTGCTCTAATTTTTTTTTTTTTTTTTGAGACAGAGTCTCGCTCTGTCACCCAGGCTGGAGTGCAGTGGCACGATCTTGGCTCACTGCAACCTCCAACTCCCTGGTTCAAGCGATTCTCCTGCCTCAGCCTCCCAGGTAGCTGGGATTACAGGCGTGTGCCACCATGCCCAGCTAATTTTTATATTTTTAATAGACATGGGATTTCACCATGTTGGTCAGGATGGTCTCGATCTCCTGATGACCTCGTGATCTGCCCGCCTCAGCCTCCCAAAGTGCTGGGATTACAGGCGTGAGCCACCACGCCCGACTAATGTGCTGCTAAATATTTTAAAAGCAGGAAACATAATTTATATATGCCCAAAGCGTTCACAGAATATCCACATAAGGAAAGACTGAATAGGAGTGGATAAGTAGGCTTACCTATAATTTTTTCTAAACTTGATGTATTACCATTCTGTTTTAAAGAAGAAAGAGCAGGAGGCAGGAAAGAAATGCCGCCCGGGGACACAGCCTTGGCTCCCAGCCCAGCCTTATTTTTTGAGACAGGCTGAGCATCCCAGCAGCAGAGGGCTGGGTGTGTGAGTGAGGGAGGCCGGGCCAGCCCCCGTCCGGTACCTGTCAACTTCACAAGGCAGCTGGTGAGCATCGTCTAACAATGACTGTGGGAGGTCATTTCTTGTTCCTGCTTTCCTCCTGTGGAAACAAATTTAAGAAACGCAAGACCTGCTCATGCCCTGTAAAGAGAGGACAGTGTGTCTGAGGGTCAGAGAAGGCACTAGCCACTGTCGAATTCTGTACAGAGTGCACTGGACACACCGACCCAGGGAAGGGGCTCCTGCAGGGCTGCTGGCAGCCAGTGACAGTAACTGGGGACATTCTAAAGGCAGGGTGCCCCTGAGGTGCTTGGGTTGTTTTTTTCCTGGTTATACCAGAGGGTGTGGATGGCTGTTTCCTGTTGTGTTTCCTGTTGTGTGTATAGTGTCATGCCCTATGCGTTCCCACAGACTTCTGCATAGCCTTCCTACGTAGACACTTTCATGGCCTTGGAAGTGCTCTGAGGAGAGCAGTGCTTTTCCCTGTTGCACCCGTGGTTGGATGTTCTAGTTGCACATCTGCTTTTGTACACTGCAGATCCCTACACAATGGGCACCTCTGTGGGAAGCACCCCCGGAAGTGGAGCTCCTGGGGCCCTGAGGGGTGGGCGGTTGGGACCAAGGAGATGCTTCTCACTCTTGCTCAGCTGTGTGGCCCTCTCTCAATCCAGGCAAAGAGGCCATGCTGCGACAGAAGGACTATGAGACGGCCACCCTCTCAGAGATCAAGGCCCTGCTCAAGAAGCATGAGGCCTTCGAGAGTGACCTGGCTGCCCACCAGGACCGCGTGGAGCAGATTGCCGCCATTGCACAGGAACTCAAGTAGGTGGCCCCAGATACCCCTACCCTGTAGTGCCCTGTGGTGAGGGGCCAAGGCTGGGCTTTCTCAGCTGCTGGGGGAGGTGGGGGTGTGGCCATGGAAGGTGGGGAGGGTGGGCACAGGTGGGTGCCCAGGTGGGAAGGGAGTCAACGCAGAAAATAAATATCTCTCCTGGTGGGGAAGAAGCCCGGGACCACTGCCTTCCTGTTAAAGGCCACCAGTTCTCACCTGTAGCTAGTACAGGAGCAGAGGGTGACCAAGCCTTGGTTCCGAGATTTCTGGTTGGGCCTTGAGGGCTCCCTGCCATTGGCCATTGGGGTGAAGGCTGGTGTCACCTCCAGCCATGATTGGGGAAGGGGTCTTCTGTGGTCTCCTCTCTGCGAGTCTCCTGAAAGAGGGGAGGGGGTGGAAGGAGTACCTGGAAGGTCTCTTGAAGGGAGTGCCCCTGGCTCTTCCCAGCACCACCAGCCACCCCACTGGCAGCCTCAGGGAGAGGGAGATGGGCCATGAAATTAACCTGGGTCCCCCAACTTCCTTGTCTCTTCCCTCCCCAGTGAGCTGGACTATTATGACTCACCTAGTGTCAACGCCCGTTGCCAAAAGATCTGTGACCAGTGGGACAATCTGGGGGCCCTAACTCAGAAGCGAAGGGAAGCTCTGGAGGTGAGGGGTCCCAGAGGGAGAACTAGGCCCATATCCAGCAGTCCTGAGGTGCCCCTTCCTGCTTCTTGACTCTCTTTGCTTTGGGCTAAAAGACTATGGGTTCCCCAGACCTCCCCCAACCCTGGCCTAAATGTGGAAGATTTACAGGATTTGGACTTTGCCCTCATGGCGATGCCTCCTCTCTTGCCCTCACTTGTCTCATCCTCCCAGTTTAGTGTGCTTTACAGCCCAACCCCAGCCATTTGAGAACCCTCCTATTCTACACACCAGACTCTGGGAGCCAGGCCAGGTGACTGCGATGTGAGATGGTTCAGACACCTGGCAGGAAGAGCTTGTTCTTTCTGCCTGATTCAGGCAGTGCTTCTAGACCTGGGGCTCACCAGAAGGATCTCGATAGGAGTGGGGGATGATTCTGGACACCACTGTACTAACCCCCACCCTATTTGGTACTCCCAGCGGACCGAGAAACTGCTGGAGACCATTGACCAGCTGTACTTGGAGTATGCCAAGAGGGCTGCACCCTTCAACAACTGGATGGAGGGGGCCATGGAGGACCTGCAGGACACCTTCATTGTGCACACCATTGAGGAGATCCAGGTGAGCCCCACCCCACTCCCCAGAGGCTGGATCCCTTGGGGCCCCTGGCCCATGCTCTGTGGGTCACTTTTGTCCCTGAGGAAGAGCATCCCAAGGATTTTATAGACGCAAAACCTTTGCATTTGACTTATTTTGACAAGATAATATATGTGCATGGTCTAAAATAAAAAAAAAATTAAAAAGGGTATATGATAGGGTCTCCCTCTGACTCCTTATCCTCCAGTCCCTAATTCTCTCCCCAAAGGTAAGAATTTGACTACAGTCTCTGCACACAAGCAAGTATGTTTGTTTCCATGCTTTGCACCCTTTTTGTATAAAACAAAAAGTAGCTTTTATTATATACCATATTCTAAACCTTGATTTTTATTTATTTTATTTTATTTTATTTTTATTTATTTATTTTTTTTTTGAGACAGAGTCTCGCTCTGTCACCCAGGCTGGAGTGCAGTGGCTGGATCTCAGCTCACTGCAAGCTCCGCCTCCCGGGTTTACGCCATTCTCCTGCCTCAGCCTCCCGAGTAGGTGGGACTATAGGCGCCCGCCACCTTGCCCGGCTAGTTTTTTGTATTTTTTAGTAGAGACGGGGTTTCACTGGGTTAGCCAGGATGGTCTCGATCTCCTGACCTCGTGATCTGCCCGTCTCAGCCTCCCAAAGTGCTGGGATTACAGGCTTGAGCCACTGCACCCAGCCTTATTTATTTTATTTTTTTAGAGACAAGGTCTCACTCTGTCACCCAGGCTGGAATGCAGTGGTGGGATCATAGCTCACTACAGCCTCCAACTCCTGGGCTTAAGGGATCCTCCTGCTGCAGCCTCCCTAGTAGCTGGGACTACAGGCTCACATCACTATGCCTGGCTAATTTTTATTTTTGTGGAAATGGGGTTTTTCTTTGTTGCCCAGGCTGGTCTCGAACTCCTGGCTTCAAGAGATCCTCCCATTTCAGCCTTCCAAAGTGCTGGGATTACAGGCATGAGTCACTGTGCTCAGCCGTGAACCTTGATTTTTAATGTAACATTTATTTGGAGCTCATTTCACATCAATTAGCAGCTTCCTCAATCTTTCATGCAGCTGCAGAGTACTGGATTTAAAAGGTTTTGCCAGGAGCTAAGGAAGTCCACGTTGTGGGAGGTCATCTGGGGAGTGAGCCTCTGGAGCAGCCCTTCTCCTTGACCTGTCAGGTGGTGAACACGCCAGAGGGGTTGCTGTTAATTTCACCAGCCCCAAGGATGAAACTGTTGCTTTTGATGACTGTGGCTTCTCCTTCCTGTGGCCATACCTACCATCCCAGTTCTCAGCCACAAGAATCTTTGAATTGATGCCTCCTGGTCTCCCAGCTGGTGTGGAACTCAACTTCCATGGCCCTTCCACTCACTTCTAGCGCTCCCTTTGTTCCTCTTACCCATATATTCCCATCTCTGTCCAGGGACTGACCACAGCCCATGAGCAGTTCAAGGCCACCCTCCCTGATGCTGATAAGGAGCGTCTGGCTATCCTGGGCATCCACAACGAGGTGTCCAAGATTGTCCAGACCTACCACGTCAATATGGCGGGCACCAACCCCTACACAACCATCACGCCTCAGGAGATCAATGGCAAATGGGACCACGTGAGTTGAAGGGCATGGGCCGAGCCATTGTAAGTTTCATAAAGGCAGGGATTTTTGTCCATTTTAATTGATTTTTATCAATTTCATTTAAAATTGTCATATAGTAAACACTCATTGTTTGTCCAAATGTCAAATGACTGGATTTCCAGAACAGGTTGACGCCTTCACTCCTGTTCTGTTACTGACCGGCCCTTCCCCTCCTGGGTCCTCCATTTCCTCATCTGGCACATGGGCAGATGGCTGACCTGTCCCCAAAGTCGCCTTGTTATTCCTGCCCCAGGTGCGGCAGCTGGTGCCTCGGAGGGACCAAGCTCTGACGGAGGAGCACGCCCGACAGCAGCACAATGAGAGGCTACGCAAGCAGTTTGGGGCACAGGCCAATGTCATCGGGCCCTGGATCCAGACCAAGATGGAGGTGGGTCCCGTGCTGGGAAGCAGTGCTGGGGCTCCCACCCCTCCCCACACTATCCCAGCCAGCTAGGCTGCCTGTCTCCCTCGGTGGGACCCATGGAGGACTGAGGCCCTGAGTGCACCATGGGTCTGCTCTCCTGTAGAAGGCTGTGGGGGTCTATGTGAGGAAGCCCTGCTGGCACTATCTGATTTGGGAGCAAAGACATATGAGGACACCACTAAGAAGCTGCCTATGGACTCACGCCTGTAATCCCAGCACTTTGGGAGGCCAAGGCAGGTGGATCACCTGAGGTCAGGAGTTCGAGAGCAGCCTGGCCAACATGGTGAAACACCGTCTCTACTAAAAATACAAAAATCAGCCAGGTGTGGTGATGTGTGCCTGTAATCCCAGCTACTTGGGAGCCTGAGGCAGGAAAATCACTTGAACCTGGTAGGCAGAGATTGCAGTGAGCCAAGATTGTGCCATTGCACTGCAGCCTGGGCAACAGAGCGAGACTCCATCACCAAAAAAAAAAAAGAGGAAGCTGCCTGTGAAAGTCCCATAGGAGAGTCAGCTCCTGAGCACCTGATCCAGCTTAATTCCTTTGGTGTCTCTTGTTGACCAGGCCTCCCCTTCCTCTCCTCCTCCTCCTGAGCAATGAGCCTGGCCAAAGAAGATGATTGATCATCCCAGAAAGAGAACTGAACCCAGTGGAGCACAGAATGTTTTGCTGAATTGTGTGGGGTAGATAGTGGGGTGCTTTAGCAGATCAGGAAAGGGGCCCTGCTTGGCTAGAGCGTGGCCTCTGAGTTCCTTAAGGGCAGAGACCATGTTGAGTTCACATTTGTGCGTGTCGCCCCCCGCCCCCCTGCCAGCACATTGTCCTTAGTAGACAGGCAGGAAATAGCTACTGGATTGAATTGAGTGGACAGAAAGTGCTTTCACAAACAAGGGTTGTTTACATGGATGAATAACAGAGAGAAATGGGCATTAGGCCTGGCCTGCAGGGATGGATGGGATTCAGGTGAGCCAGGGCAGGCATCCCAGGAGGCGGAACAGCAGGAGGAAGAGCATGGGCACTGAGGGAGGTGAGTGAGGTCTGCCGAGGCTACAAGGATGCTGGCTCAGTGGGTCCCTGAGATGGACAAGACTTGGGAAAGGGGCATTTGAATGGCAAGCAGAGGAGTGAATGTTTAGGTTAGAACTGACCCTGCATTCCCTTCCTGAGGCTGACAGGTACCTGAGAGCTGGTAGGTATTTCATCCAGTGATAACAGTGCTTGTTATATACCTCTGTGGTGCTGTTTCCATACCTAGGAGCACCCATGCTAAAAGTGTCTTACTAATTACCAGTGATGGCCTCCTTAGGGCTGGGATAGGAACTGAGAATCATCTGAAGGCTTAACAAATGATTTTGGAGGCCCCAGTCCCCACCCTATGGGAGCAGAGTGAGGTGGTCTGACAAGGTGCCTCTTTGCCGGTGAGCAGGAGATTGGGAGGATCTCCATTGAGATGCACGGGACCCTGGAGGACCAGCTCAGCCACCTGCGGCAGTATGAGAAGAGCATTGTCAACTACAAGCCAAAGATTGATCAGCTGGAGGGCGACCACCAGCTCATCCAGGAGGCGCTCATCTTCGACAACAAGCACACCAACTACACCATGGAGGTGGGTGGGGCTGGCCTTGTTCCTCTCGGGGAGCACATGTCCCCTCTGTCCTTCCTCCTGGGTGGGGAAGTCTCCAAGGAAACAGGTCATAGTTGGAGGATAAATTCACTTCACCTCTGAAGCCTCACATCTTCAACTTTTAGTACCTTCTGCTTTCCCGAGGAACGTGTTGAGAATACATATTTCTAGGCCCCGTCTCTAGAATTTGCTTCACTAGTTTGGGGGTGGAGTTCAGAATAAGCACCTCTCGTGGTTCCGGGTGCTGGCGGGCTCCAAACACTGGCTCAGGCACCTGCTTGTAAGATGGCTAGTTGTTTTAACTGTGAAAGTGTGTGTGGGCTGGGGTTGTGGGGTTGGAGGTTCAGGGAATCACACATTTTTTGGTCTCAATCTTTCCTACCCCCAAATCTGCCCTCCTTCCTGACCTGACCCCCATTGGCAAGTCCCAGTCTCTTTGCTCTCGCAGGCAGAGGCTGCCACCCTGCCCCCTTGATCATCTAGGGTCCCTGCCCTAGTAGGTTGTCCTTGTCCTGGTTCCCCTCCCTCTGGTGATACTCAGCCACACGGAAGGCCAAGTTTGATGGCTTTAGCCATTTTGATAGTTGGGGAGTAGGGTGGATAGGGGCCGCCAGGATCCCAGGCCTGGGACCCCTTTGCTGACAGGCCTCTTGCCTGCCTGCAGCACATCCGTGTGGGCTGGGAGCAGCTGCTCACCACCATCGCCAGGACCATCAACGAGGTGGAGAACCAGATCCTGACCCGGGATGCCAAGGGCATTAGCCAGGAGCAGATGAATGAGTTCCGGGCCTCCTTCAACCACTTTGACCGGGTGAGAGCCCCACCCTGTGTTTTCGTAGTGCAGCCCCCAACCCCTGCCCCAGGGCCCTGGAGGGCACTTCCCCGGGATGTGGGCTGCCATGCAAGTGAAGAGGGAGAGAAAGGGGAAACTGCCATCAGCCTGCCCTGACTCGATGCACCCCACAAAACCAACCTTGGAAAACCTGTGTTGGTGCCTCATAAGCTTCCCTGCTTTCTGGGAGAGAGTGTTCATACTGTGGGTAGAAAGAGGACCTTTGACCCCTGACCCTTGCTCTCCTACCATGAAGAGTCACCCACAGTGAAGGCTTGCTGCTCCCTGGCTGTGGAGACAGAGGAGCAGAAGAGAGACTCCTCCTGCCCTTGCTGGCTCCCACCCCTACCCCGACCTCCAGCGGCCTCTGGGACTCTGCTGGGGATGTCAGAGGCCTTGGTCCTGGGTTCCCATCCCAGCTCTGGGTCAGGCCGGGTTTTAGTGGGCTGCCCCTTCCCAGTGCCCTGGGGCTTGCGGGCGGTCCCAAGGCGTGGGAGCATGTTCTTGGGTGCTGCCCACCACCCCTGCCTGCTTCATGGCTCTCTAGGCACCTGGGGGGAAGTCCCTGGGGAAACTGGGGGGCTGGGTCACTTCTGGGGGAGCTTCTCACCCTTGTGGCTCATCACACCCCACTCTGGTCCTGCTTCCTGGAGCAGGGCTGTGTGTGCTGGGGGGAGGGCACCCCCTGGAGCCTCGTTGGTGTGTCTAACCGTGTGCACTTTTATTTCCCCTCCTCCCCCGCCCCCACCCTCCCTCCGCATGCCTGTCCCTGTGTCTCCCCACACACGCCACCCTCCCCTGGGGCATGCCCCCCTCACGGCTCCACCTCCCTGACACCGCATGGCTCGCTGCCTGGCGCACCGCGGCCCCAGGATCACTCCGGCACACTGGGTCCCGAGGAGTTCAAAGCCTGCCTCATCAGCTTGGGTTATGATATTGGCAACGACCCCCAGGTACTCGCCTCCTGCATGGAGCACGCTCAGGGGTGGCGTCTGGGGCGAGAAATAATGCGTTTTTCCTTTTTCTCTTCTCTCTGTCTGGATCTCCTGTCCCCCTCCTATGGGCCATGGGGCTCGTCCTCTCCTGCTGTCTCTGTCTGCCCTGTCACTGGTCCACCCTCTGCCCTCTGCTGTCTTCCGTGGCAACCTGCTGGGTGCCCACTGTCTTCCATCCTCACCGCTCTTCATCCCATGGGTGGATTTTTGCATCTCCCTGCTCTGTCTTCCTCCTGTCTTTGGACATTGCCACCCATGTGTGTTCGCATCTTCTCCTCCTATGTTCCTTTCCCCATCCTGATCCCCCAAACCATAAACCTCATCCCCGCTCTGGCCATCTGTTTCTGTCTTCCTGGCCCCGGGCCGGCCCTTCCTCTTCCTGCCTTCCCGACCCTCCTTGTGTCTTGGTACCACTGCCCCCAACAGAAGAAGACAGGCATGATGGACACGGATGATTTCCGCGCCTGCCTGATCTCCATGGGTTACAACATGGTAACGTAAACCCCACCCTCTGTCTGCCCTGGTGAGGAGGCAGCCAGCTGGCGGGAGCGGCCAAGTCCCAGGAGTGGCAGGCTGGAGGCCCTCAGGCTAGGGATTGCCCTCCCTGGAGGAGCCACAAGGCCCATGTCCTTGGGGAAGATGGCTCCCTGAAAGCCGGCCCGGCCACCGGCCTGTGTGTATCCAGGAGCCCTGGCCTCCTCGTCTCAGTCTCTGTGCTACTTCATCTTCTGGTACTTCCTCACTCCCACTGTGGACAGCTGGGCTGACCCTGAGACTGGCAGGAAGGACTGGTGGTGTGGGACATCCCAGGTTGGGGGTTGGCCTGCGTCACCTCACATGGAGCATGGAAATTGAGACCTTCCACCTCCGTCCTGGCGGTGGCTCCAGTCGGGCCTGCTGCCCCTCTCGATTGTCCCAGGCCGTTCCCCACTCCCCAACCTTCCTATTCTGTACCCCCTCACACAGACATTCTGAGCAGGGCAGTCAGGTGACTCCTGGGCCATGGTGCCAAGTGAAGAGCTCACAAGCTGCCCAGTGCAGGGCATGGGCATGGGGCTAGGAGCAGTGAACCTGGGAGTAAATCCCAGCCCTGCCATCATTAGCGTGTAGCCTCAGGTGAAGTGGGGGAACCCTACAGGACTGTTGCAAGAGTTAAATGAAGGAATTTAAGTCTGCGCATGTATCTGGCACATAGAAAATACAGCGTGGTGGGGAGAGAACAGATTCTAGAACCAGACTGCCTGAGTTCAAATCCCAGTTCTGCTGCTTCCTGGCTGTGTGACCCTGGGCAAGTCACTTAGCCTGTCTGGGCTTCAGATTTCTCATCTGTACAATGAAGATAATAAAATACCTACCTTTATGGTTGTAGTGAGGATTAAATGAATTGAAATAAAGCTTTTAGGTTAATACTTGGCATATAAGATATGCTGCATAGGTGTCAGCCATTGTTAATCGTTGTGATCACTGTAGTTATTATCAATATGATTATTTGCTGTAAGAGGAACCCAGGCATCTGCAGGGCATGGGAAACCCTGAAGTGGGTCTCTCCTCTTGGGTGTTGTGTCCCCATCATACCCTTAGGACAACCCAGGTTAGGTCAGGGGGATGTGCCCTCCTCTTCCAGCCACAGGCTGATCTGAGCCCCCAGGGTCTTCAGTCCCTATGAGATATTCTCAGCAGGCCATGGGCTGACAGGCCTGGGGTTGGCTGTTTCCTCCAGGGAGAAGCAGAATTTGCCCGCATCATGAGCATTGTGGACCCCAACCGCCTGGGGGTAGTGACATTCCAGGCCTTCATTGACTTCATGTCCCGCGAGACAGCCGATACAGATACAGCAGACCAAGTCATGGCTTCCTTCAAGATCCTGGCTGGGGACAAGGTGGGTGTTCTATGGCATGGGCATTGTGCTGGGGTGGCAGGCACTGGCTGGACTGTGATCTAGAGGGGTGAGAGCTGGAACCGCCCCTTCTTCCAGGGTCCTTTGGCCTCTCCTTGTTTGCCACTTCTACCCATTTCTGTAATGCCTTGGGCTCAGCTAAGGTGTCAGGACACAGGATTAGTATAAGTGACCCTCCCAGGATCACTGCTTGCCAGTGAGGGACTCCATAGCTGGGATGAAATGACGGGTGGCAGAGGGGAGTAGAGTGGTGTGGATGTGTGATTGGACTCTTGGAGTCCATCTGACAACCCCTGGGACTTCACCCTTGGTATCATCCTGTGCATCGGCACGGACTATAGTGGGAGCAGGAAGAGGGACTGTGGGACACAAGAAGGAAGCACATCTCTCGTGTTTTCTACCTTGAGCAGTGATCCACTCTGGGTTTCCCAGTCTCCTAAGTACCCTGCAACAGTCCACCTGGCAGTGGAGGGATGCAGGGGATTGTCTCCATGGATGCCAGAGGCTCAGTCCAAGTCTCCACTGTTCTGAGATGGTCATTGGTAGACCTGGATGTCACCCAGAACCACAGCCATCTCCAGCCCAGGGACCTGAGGGGATCTATAGAAGCCACAGATCCCTCAAATATTATAGAAAAGACTCACAGAGCAGCCAGAAGAAATGGTGGGGGTGGGATGTGGGCCTAGGGTCTGTGTTCTGTTCTGTAAAGTCACAGTAAATCCTTATGCCATCCTTCCTTCAAAACTGAAAAGATTCAGGCCAGGCATGATGGCTCATGCCTGTAATTCCAGCCCTTTGGGAGGCCGAGGTGGGTGGATCACCTGAGGTCAGGAGTTCAAGACCAGCCTGGCCAACATGGCAAAACCCCATCTCTACTAAAAATACAAAAAATTAGCCGAGTGTGGTGGCATGCACCTGTCATTCCAACTACTCGGGAGGCTGAGACCTGAGAATTGCTTGAACCTGGGAGGCGGAGGTTGCGGTGAGCTGAGATCGCACCACTGCACTCCAGTTTGGGTGACAGAGTGAGACTCCATCTTAAACGGAAAAGATTCAGTTACCAAAAGCAAAAGCCAGTAGGGAGGGAGTATAATTTCTGAAATGTCTGTCTACAAGGGAATAAAGGCTGAACCTACAAAGAAGTCCCTAAAGGTCTGATTTAAGTACAAGAACAACCTTATTTGCATCATAGCACCTTGGAGCTGGAAGGATCCTCAAACCATTTAGTTTTAGTTGCTAATTTTGTAGAAGAGGAAAACTGGGGCCGAGATAGGGGCCTCGTCTCCCAACTTTGGGATTGACAGTGGCAGCTCCACCCTCCCTCAAACTGGTTCCCAGGGCGCTCTGGCAGAGGTAGGGCATGGTGCAGGGGGACTACCTTGTGGGTCAGAGCCCCCAAATGAGCTCTCCTGGATCTTGAAGCTCCTAAAAGACACAGCTTTCAAATAGACCTAGCATGGGCAAAACCTGGGAGAAGGCAGATACCCAGGCTGGAGCTGCTTGGATGGGGCAAGGCCCACCTTTCTGCAAAGGAGCTTAAGATAGCCTGACCATATTTGGGAAGCAATGATGCCCAAACGTGGATGGTGTTCTTAATCTGCTGGAGGGCTCATTAAAATTAGACACTCTGTCCAAAGCCTCCAGAGAGCTCAGCTGAGTGCGTGTGGGGTCCCCCCAGGAACCTATACGCTCCACCAGAGTATCTGCGGATACTGCTCCAGCACGCAATTATTGCAGACTAGTGTGATTCAGAAGATGGTTATAGGTGTAATTGGCACATGGAATTAGATTGGAAAGTGGCTTAAAAAGTAGGTACTGAAGTGGAAAACCTGAGACAGTTTTAAAAATACATGTGTATGCGGTATGTACATGTGTGGATATTTATGTCCATACATCCTCTAGTTCCAGGAGGGAGGCATAATGCAAACGGCACGCGCTGCCTTCACGCGGCCGGGCTTTGCGGCTGTGTTGGGCCACCCCGCTTTACGGCTGCTGGACTTTGCGGCCGCCCTGACCACTCTCTCCCCGCAGAACTACATTACCGTGGACGAGCTGCGCCGCGAGCTGCCGCCTGACCAGGCCGAGTACTGCATCGCGCGGATGGCCCCCTACACCGGCCCCGACTCCGTGCCAGGTGCTCTGGACTACATGTCCTTCTCCACGGCACTGTACGGCGAGAGTGACCTCTAATCCACCCTGCCCGGCCGCCCTCGTCTCGTGCGCCGTGCCCTGCCTTGCACCTCCGCCGTCGCCCATCTCCTGCCTAGGTTCGGTTTCAGCTCCCAGCCTCCACCGGGGCGAGCTGGGGCCCACGTGGCATCGAGCCTCCCTGCCCGCGAAGTGACAGTTTACAAAATTATTTTCTGCAAAAAAGAAAAAAAAAGTTACGTTAAAAACCAAAAAACTACATATTTTATTATAGAAAAAGTATTTTTTTCTCCACCAAATGGAAAAAAAGAGGAAAGATTAACTATTTGCACCGAAATGTCTTGTTTTGTTGTGACATAGGAAAATAACCAAGCACAAAGTTATCTTCCATCCTTTTTACTGATTTTTTTTTCTTCTATCTGTTCCATCTGCTGTATTCATTTCTCCAATCTCATGTCCACTTTGGTGTGGGAGTCGGGGTAGGGGGTACTCTTGTCAAAAGGCACATTGGTGCATGTGTGTTTGCTAGCTCACTTGTCCATGAAAATATTTTATGATATTAAAGAAAATCTTTTGAAATGGCTGTTTTTTAAGGAAGAGAATTTATGTGGCTTCTCATTTTTAAATCCCCAGTGGTGTGACTAATCTCTTTATCAGCACACACTTAAAAAATTTTAATATTGTCTATAAAAAATAGGACAAACTTGGAGAATATGGACAACTTTGATATTGCTTGGCAAGAACGGTATTAAAACAACCACACTCCTATGACAGCTCTTTGCCTGCTCCTTGCTTGATGTTTTCTGGAAGTGTGTGTGGGGTCAAGGATGGCGTGGGGCACCTGTATCTACCCCTAATGTTTTTGACTCTGCTGTGTTCAATCGTCTTACACTTCAGTTTCTTCATTTTAAAAAGGAAAAGGTAATTTATCCAGTCTCCTATGAGTTGGACAGAAAGTCATGGATGCGTAAAGGACTTCTTGATGATAAGCCCCACCTTCATTTTTCCACGGCATCAAACAGCTCTGTGACATCTGCATTCCCCCCACTCGTTTTATTTTTGCTGCAGGGAACAGCTTGAGTTGTCTCTTAAGAGTCATCTCATCCCTTACTATTCAAGATGACCCACAGATGGCAGCTGTTCGGCATCACCTGGGAGCTCATTGGAAATACAGAATCTCAGGCCCCATCCCTGAATGCCGAATACTGTGTGTACTGCTCTAGTTTCTCCAGAGTAAAAGACAGTCTTTATAGGACGCCGTCTGCTCTGGCACCAGGGCCCCTTACCCCATGCCTTTTATCTGACCTTTGTTTTGCAACCCGTTACATCACTTGCCCCCGGGCATCCTTTGAATTTCATCCTTGGCCAATTCTCATTGTACCCTGTTCCAGCTTGCTTTAAATGATCGGGTGGATGAAATTCTCCCCATTGACAACTGACAGGTAGCAATTAATTGTTCATGCGTCAGTGGGATGAACTCATTACATCTCTTTCCTGCCTATGTGGATGTATAGCTCTTACATTTTTATCTACCGCTGACTTTTTTGTAGGGACTTTGTTGATAGCCTCATGAAGGCCCATCTCTCCTCTCTTCTGGCCTGTCCATTCCTTAACAAAACCCTAATGACCGTTCTGGTACCAAATCTGTGGCAGGAGTGTGACCTAGCTTCTACCCACCTCTTCCATCACTGGACCAGCTCATAGTTTGTCCCTTGGACATGGGGTTAGTGCCCAACAAGTGTAGTCATTTGGTGAAGTAAGTTACTAGAAGAGAGAACAGATTCAATTTCCTGATGTGGTGAGGAGAAGCTGACGCCTCTGCCAGTTCCTTGGCCTATGCCAGGGTCTCTGGTACTTCTGCAGGTGGCATGAGCTGTGTGAAGCGCCTCTGAATTTAAGGCTCCGAAGTTCTCCGACAAAAACAAGACTTTAGACTAGGGTCTGCATTATGGGCGCCAAGGGAAGAAATACAACCTCAACATCAGTGCCTGTCAATGGAGGCAGATGTGAGCTCAAGTCTGCCTGCCACCGGCCAGTTGGATTACCTTGGGCAAGTGACCTCCTTAAATGGGGCCAATAATGTTGCTTTCCTTCTCTCTCTGGCACACAGTAGGCATGTAATAAGTGGCAATGGGTATTGTCCCTAGAGTTGTATAAAAAAACTGCTGTAGCAGGGCATGGTGGTGCATGTCCGTAGTACTAGCTACTTGGGAGGCTGAGGTGAGGATCACTTGAGCCCAGGAGTTTTGAGTCCAGCCTGAACAACATAACAAGACCCTGTCTGTAAAAGGGGGGAAAAAAGTCAGCTGTACTTTGTTATGCTGTTTAAAATATTCTTAAAGAAAAAGGCCTGATTACGGAAAAATACCATTAAGGGAAGCCGTCCTTCAGTCTCTGTGCTCTGTAGTAGGCTGAGTAATGATCCCCCAAGATGTCCATGTCCTAGTCCCTGGAACCCATGATTGTTAATTTATATGACAAATAAGACTTTGCAGATGTGATTAAGAATCTTGAGGTGGGGAGATTGTTCTGGATTATCTGGGTGGGTGCTCAGGGAGCAGGCGTGTCAGCATCAGAGGAAATGTGACAACAGAAGCAGGGGTTGGAGTGATGTGAGGCCACAAGCCAATGAATGTGGACAGCCTCTAGAAGCTAGAAAAGCCAGGGAAACAGATTCTCCCTGAGAGCCTCCAGATAGAATGCAGGTCTACAGACCCATTTTGGGTCTCTGTTCTCCAGAACTGTG
This sequence comes from Theropithecus gelada, assembly GCF_003255815.1. NCBI lineage: Eukaryota > Metazoa > Chordata > Mammalia > Primates > Cercopithecidae > Theropithecus > Theropithecus gelada. The sequence goes on along the minus strand of NC_037675.1, from coordinate 70,255,814 downwards.
AGATAATATGGTTGTATTGTTTTAAGCCACTTCATTTGTGATAATTTGTTACAGCAACCATAGGAAGCTAATATGTGCTCCGTCGTTCATGCCCTGGGGAGCTGGCTGCCTTCCTGATGTCAGTGACCCGTGGCATAGGCATGACCTGCTGGAGAAACTGCCCTAGGTTCAAAGGCCTGAGTGTGCAACACTGGCCCTTGGGAGACTGCCTTAGCTGCTGGACTTGACTTCCTGAGCCCTAAAAGTGCCATCCATGGAGAGGGCAGAAGGAAGCTTCCAAGCTTTGAGAGCCCCAAAAGGCCAGAATAGCTGGGCCCAGCAGGAGATGGGTGGGCTGCTTAGCTCAACTGGTTAGTGGCAAAGGGCTGAGGCTGACAGCTGTGGGCTTAATCCAAGAATGAGGCAAGTCACCTCACTTGGAGGTCTCTAAGGTCACAGGCTGCCCCTCCCTCAGTGCCCCCTACAGATTAGGCCAGGCTTAGGGGGACAGAACATAGGTAACTGGGCAGTAGCTGGACCTGAGCTTTACAGGACACTCAAACACTGCCTTATAGGATCCTCATCTGAGCAGTAGCTCTAGAAGTTGCTTTGTGAGTTGTTTTGTGATCATCATGGCTTTCACAGCCCCAAAAGGGGTGGAAAAGCTGCTATCTGAAATGCAGTTGAGACCTGAGCAAGCACAGCGAAGGTGGTGACATTTGTCAGCGACATGGGCCAACTAGCCAGCTTAAAGACACAGGGGAAATTATTGTAAGGCTTCCTGTTGTCTCAGATGCAGGAGCCAGAGGGCAGTCCAGCTCCAGGTAGGCACCAGCCACAGAACTGGAAAGCCCTTGGGAGGCTGAGGTCCTGCCTTCTCTCTAGCTTTTCTTGGCCCCTCTGTGTGTCAGCCTCCCTCCTCCCCCTGCAGTCCAGCTTTGGGTGCACACCTCCCCATGGTGGCAGAGGCCAATTCCGCAGTGCCTAGTGTTGACATTTTCTTAACACAAGAGACTAGTTCCAATTCCAAATGTCCAGGACACACTTGGCCCAGACTGACCTGGTCTGATAAAATGATGCCTGTCAGTGGCTGAAGCTGGGGCCATTGCTCATGGGCTAGATTGGGTATCACCTTTAGGATAACCCAAAAGGTAGTCTCATAAGAACTGTCTCAATTCATCAATTTTCACATTGTAGCATCTCTGATATTGAGATACAGCATACAATCGATCTCACTTTAGGATTAATGGTGTCTTACAATTGCTGTTGGCCAGACAGCAGTCATGACTTAGTGTCATTGCCTGCCTATTTGAGACAGGAATGTGAGTCCTGTCTGTTGTCTCAAAAACTTCCATTAATCTTATCTCCCGGTAAGATCAAGCTCCAGTATCAACACTTGCATAGTGGGTCCCCAGAAAGAAAATGCTGGTGCAGTACTGGCTTAAGAAATGCTAGCCAGGGTGCAATGGCTTACACCTATAATCCCAGCACTTTGGCAGGCTGAGGTGGGCAGATGTTGCAAGCCCAGAAGCTCAAGACCAGCCTGGGCAACATGGTGAAACACCATCTCTACTAAAAATACAAAATTACCTGGGTGTGGTGGTGCGTGCCTGTAATCCCAGCTACTTGGGTGGCTGAGGCAGGAGAATCACTTGAACCTGGGAGATGGAGGTTGCAGTGAGCCAAGATCATCCTGAAGGGAGGAAGGGAAGGAGGGAGGGGAGAGAGAAAAAGAAAAATGCTGCATTTTCAGTTCTATTGATGGCACAGCAGGCAATGGTGTGTGAAAAACAGGCACTTAAAGACTCTGAGCCAGACTCAGTCTCAAAAAAAAAAAAAAAAAAAAAAAAAAGACTCTGAGCCGGGTGCAGTGGCTCACGCCTGTAATCTCAGCACTTTGGGAGGCTGAGGCGGGCGAATCATGAGGTCAGGAGTTTGAGACCAGCCTGACCACATAGTGAAACCCTGTTTTTTTGTATTTGTAAAAATACAAAAAATTAGCTGGGTGTGGTGGCGGGTGCCTATAATCCCCCCTACTTGGGAGGCTGAGGCAGGAGAATCACTTGAACCCGGGAGGCAGAGATTGCAGTGAGCCGAGATCGCGCCACTACACTCCAGCCTGGGCGATAGAGTGAGACTTCATCTTAAAAACAAAAAACAAAACAAAACAAAAAAAAAAACAAAAAAAAAAAACACTGACAAGGGATTCGGAAGAGAGTTTTAGCAAATTTGCTTTCCTCATATTGTACATGATACATGTCTAAAAAAGTCTGAGCTCTTTCAATAAGTATATAATAATGTATACATATATGAGTACGTAAAGAACATAATAAAATTCTAAAGAAAGCATTGTGTTAATGGTTTAATTGGTTACATTTTATAGCTCATAAAATAATGGAGCATCTATAAATCTGATCATATCTTAGTTGAGTATAATATGGCCTATGGGCCCTATTGCCTGTCAAATCCCTCAAATCTGGATTCTATTTTTGATGGAAGAGGAAAAGAAAGATCCATCCTAAACTTAATCCAAAGGCAATGGAAGGGATGTCTGGAGGGCCTGGGCAGGTCGGCTTCGGAATGGAAGAGGACTGTGAGAAGTTAACCTGGCGATACCGATTCAAAGAGCCTGCCGAGTGAAGCCCCCTGAAATGGGGAGAATAAGAATCTTAGAGGTTGTTCAGTAGAAGTCTTGGAGTGCATTTTCAGTAGTTAAGGGGAAAAAAAAATGACTACTCTTAAAAGTTTAAAAACCAAAGTCACCCTTACTTCATCCCCAAACTGAGGAGCAGGAGATGGAATGGACACTGAGGAGCCTAAATCTGTTGAAGTTCCCTCTGGGGTCCAATCCAGAAGGCATCATAGCCTTTGGGGTCCATGGAAGAAAGCAGTTCCATCACAGAGAGCCCACGAGTTCAGCCAGGGAAAATGCTCACTGAAAAGCAGTAGAAGTGGAAGCTGTAAGAATATTAGGTCCCGCCAGGTGGGGTGGCTCACACCTGCAATCCCAGCACTTTGGTGAGGCCGAGGCGGGCGGATCACCTGAGGTTGGGAGTTTGAGACCAGCCTGACCAACATCGAGAAACCCAGTCTCTACTAAAAATACAAAATTAGCTGGGCGTGGTGGTGGGCACCTGTAATCCAGCTACTTGGGAGGTTGAGGCAGGGGAATTGCTTGAACCTGGGAGGCAGCAGTTGCAGAGATCCGAGATCATGCCACTGCACTCCAGCCTGGGCAACAAGAGCGAAACTGTCTCAAAAAAAAAAAAAAGAATATTAGGTCGCAAAGTTGCTATAACTCATGATAGCTCCAACAAAAATACAATAACTCATGATAGCTCCAACAAAATTATGATGTCTCTGGGATATCATAAAGGAGAATTCCTTGGTCAGTCAGAGAGTTATAGAACCTAATAAGGAACTCTCAGAGTAAAGAATGTATTAATTAGAGACTGGGCATGGTGGCTCACGCCTGTAACCCCAGCACTTTGGGAGGCCAAGGTGGGCGGATCACAAGGTCAGGAGTTCGAGACCAGCCTGGCCAACATGGTGAAACTCCGTCTCTACTAAAATACAAAAAATAGCTGGGCATGGTGGTGTGCGCCTGTAGTCCCAGCTAATGGGGAGGCTGAGGCAGAAGAATCGCTTGAACCCAGGAGGCGGAGGTTGCAGTGAGTCGAGATCATACTGTTACACTCCAGCGTAGGCAACAGAGCGATACTCCATCAAAAAAAAAAAAAAAAAAAAAAAAGGAAAAGCTCAAGAATTATGAAAGAAGGTTACTACAGGACAAAGAAGGTCTTTGAAACCAGCTCCGTATACAGACGGAGGTAAGTCACGAGCTTAAAAAGTTGCTGGTGGCTTCTGTTGTGGATGATCTTCAGTATCACTTTGAATGTCTAGCCTGTGAGAAAAAATCAGCTTATTTTAGAAAATGAAGCCCTAGGTTGAAACACAGCTCAGCTTTCCAAACAGTTAGAATGTATGTTGTTAATACAGTGTGATGTATGGCGAAGTAAATTCCTTGCAAGCAGAGTAATGGCAGATGAGTTAACCAACTCAAGAGCATCAAGAGCAGTTTTGTTTTTCTGTTTTTTGAGATGGAGTCTCCCTTTGTTGCCCAGGCTGGAGTGCAGTGTGCAATCTCGGCTCACTGCAACCTCTGCCTCCCGGGTTCAAGTGATTCTTGTGCCTCAGCCTCCCAAGTAGCTGGGATTACAGGCACCCATCACCACGCCTGGCTAATTTTTGTATTTTTAGTAGAATTGGGGTTTTGCCATGTTGGCCAGGCTGGTCCTGAACTCCTGGCCTCAAGTGATCCTCCTGCTTCAGCCTCCCAAAGTACTGGGATGACAGGCATGAACCACCATGCCCCGCCTCAAAAGCAATTTCACAGCATCAAAAACGTGATGCACGTGGTTCCATACAGGATCTCCTAAGTGAACAGCAACAGTTTAATCAGGAAATGATAGCTACCCAGAAATTACTGGAGGAGCTCTTAATCTCTTTGCAGTAGGGAAGAGGGCAACCTTACTCTCCTAGCATACAACCCCACAGCACAGCAGAGCTGGCATTAACAAATCACAAGTTGGCAAAAGCAGTAAATTCTCATCTTCTGGGAAATGTTGGCATTAACAATCAAAAAAAGATTCCATCGACAGTTGAATTCTGCAGCACCCCAGTGGAGAAAATGGCTGAAATGGTTCTACAAATTTTAGCTCCAACTACCTAAGCAGAGAGCTCCCCTGATAATGCATGTTTTGAGTTTTCACTGACCACCTTACTTGCTACAAAGAAAAATTTTGGATGATTTCATCCCTATGCTAGATATGAAAATACAGCTTTCAATTGTTGCGATCACTGCCAGGGAGAACTTTCTGCCCTTTAACAGTCAATATATTGGAGGCATGCTACAGGTATTTGCTTATTATCCAAGAGTCATTATTATTTGGGAGCTGGGGTTCTTACAATGCTAGAAGTAATATCACTTCCTATTTACAAAATGTATATACCCAAAGATGTTTTATGTACTAGACTCCAGATTACTCCTTCTTAATTAATATCTCAGCATAATAAAAGAATGAAACTGTATTTAAAATTTAAATGCAGTTGCATTTTTCTCTTTGAGCTTATACAATGTTTTAGAAACAGTCTACTTTTTATAAATATCAAGTTGGATATTCTTGTGTGTTAAACTGTATTTAATATTTAAAATAGAGAATACTTTCCAAGCAATACATGATGCTTTTCCTAAAGGACTCTAAAAGAAAAAGGTTCTATAACTTTCTTTTAAGCACTAAATTATTATTTATCTTACTGGATAGTTTATATGAACAGTGTTAATGTAGGTACACTAAAGCAAGGGTAGGCAAACTACAACCATGAGTCAAATATGGCCATACCCATTCATTCACTATTGTCTAGGTTGTTTTTGCACTGTAGCTGCAGAGTTGAGTAGATGCAGCAGGGCATGTATGGCTTGCAAAGCCTACGGTATTTACTGTTTGATCCATTACAGAAAAAGTTTTCTGACCCCCACTCTAAAGTAATTGTAGTAGAGGACCAGAGGATCTTTATGGTAATTTTTTGAGCTACAAAAGAGCCTTGGAAAAATGGATGAAGGGATTAATCTTTTTAAAATAAATGCTATAAATTAGAAAAAGAATAAATATTTTAGAGCCAAATTAACAAGTATGTCAGCAAAACGTGTTAGTTTTATGCAGGGGATTGTGTATTCTGAATGGACACAATCTGACATATATAAAAGAAACAGATTCTTAACTATTGACTCTTTTTAGCAAATGCAACACAGAAGAATATCCAACTTAATGTTTATAAAAAGTAGACTGTTTCTAAAACATTGTGTAAGCTCAAAGAAAAAAAATGCAACCCATCAATTAACCTATATTATGTAATATATACTATTGTATATTTATTATGAGCCATCATAAATGCCCATTGATTGGTCTTTAGGAATAATTACAAAATATTTATATCAAATTATGCAAATTTGTTGCAGAAGTGCCTATCAGTAGAGAAGTCTTCAAAGGACAAATCTCGTCAAATAATAATATGTTTTAATGTCAACTTAAAAACAAAGGCAATATAAAACATCCCCTCTTATCACAGATTACCTTAAGATATACTTTTTAATTGCACTCTTTAGCATCTTCCATTTCTAATCATGCTTTCTTGTCTAGAAATCTCCTTAAGTCCTACTTTTCCAACCAACAATGCAAGAGAAATTTTGCAAACTCCAATACCTGGGGAAGCTGGCTTTTGGAAACAAGCTATTTAAAAGATGGCTTGTGAACACTTGTAAAAGGATACGGGGGGCTGGGCACAGTGGCTCACGCCTGTAATCCCAGCGCTTTGGGAGGCTGAGGCAGGTGGATCACAAGGTCAGGAGTTCAAGACCAGCCTAGCCAACATGGTGAAACCCCATCTCTACTAAAAATACAAAAAATTAGCCGGGCGTGGTGGCAGGTACCTGTAATCCTAGCTGTAATCCTAGCTACTTGGGAGGTTAAGGCAGGAGAATCGCTTGAACCCAGGAGGCAGAGGTTGCAGTGAGCCAAGACCGTGCCACTGCACTCCAGCCTGGGCAACAGAGTGAGATTCTGTCCCCCACCAAAAAAAAAAAAAAAAAGATACAGGGATCCCTGGGCCCAGCCTAGTTCCAGGTAGAAGAGGCTCTGCTTGATCAGCTCGTCTTTGGGGCTGGATACTGGGCTTTACAGAAGAGCAATATAAAGATGTCTCTGTCCTTGCTGAAATTCAGACAAGCAGCGTCTCCTCTAATCCTGGTGGGAATGATGGGGAAAGGGGAGTGGATGGAGAGTCCCACTAGAGGACTAAGTGGCTGTGGAAACGAACATGCCAGAATGTGCTGGCTTATGCATCTGACAACTTGCAGGGACATTTCTGCATGCTGTGAGGACCAGTGATTATTCCCAGTCAGTCATTTTTCTTAATGACTTGGACTCATCAAACCCATGGGATTGGGTTTTATAGGATTGGCCATTATGAAGCCAATAAGGTAAATGGGAGATTTGGGGTTCAAAAAGACCTTAATAGGCAGTCATGATGTAATCTTACAAGGCTACATTTCATAGTAATAAACATAAAACCCTGAAATTGGGTCTAAAACACCAAAACCTGTCTCCAAGGTGGGAAGATATGGTGGGATCACATGGAAAAGAGGCCAAGAAGACTCGAAATGTGAGTCAACAGCGTGGTGAAGCAGCTGAAAAGAGTTACTTCAATCTCGGGCTGGACAGATAACTTGGGAGCTCAGAAGCTGGTGGTGCCTACGTTTTCTGCCAATGTAGCTGTGAAGCACAGAAAGCTGGTCTCTGATGAGAGAAGAATGAAACAATGCTCCACAGTGGAGAAGAGACCCTGCCACGTGTCAGCCCGAGCCCATGGGTGAGTTGTATCCTGGTCCCTCATGACACATTTTCCTTTTCTTTCTTTCTTTTTTAAAGCAAGACTTAATTTTTTCTTTTTTCTTTTAAGAGATGGGATCTCACTCTGTCACCCAGGCTGAAGTGCAGTGGTGCAATCATAGCTCACTGCATCCTTGACCTCCTGGGCTCAAGCGATCTTCCTGGCTCAGCCTCCTGAATAGCTGGAATTACAGGTGCATTTATTTCCCTTCTCTAATTTGAGTTAGTGCAGGTGGATTTGGGATTGGATTTGTAACCCAAGTCCTACTCAAAGCAAATGTTATAAAGACTGTGAGAGATGGGCAGGACACGACCACTAACACTGAGTGGTTTGGTAAGATCAAGTGGTTGAGGCTCATTTGGGACTTCAAGGATCAGAATGAATGGAGATCTCTGCTTACTCTTCCAGCATCTTCTGATGGTGAGGGAGAGAGGAGGCTTCCTGGGCTGTACTCACTGCAGGAGTCTTTTTAGTTCCAAATTTGCACTCCATGGTGAAAGCAGCATTTAAAAAAGAAAGAGAGAAACCCATTCTTATTATATAGGTAATGGAAGTGGGGAATGCAGAAGGAATGGGTTAGAGATTTCCAAAGGAACTTCTGTGGTCCTCAGTGACTGGCTAAATGCAGTTGAAGAAGGAGAAGAATGTCCATAGAATGTTAGTGTTGGAAACACCTTTGAGGTCATGGAGTCCAACCTTCCCATTTATTGTAGGAGAAAACCAAGGCCTGGGAGCATGGGTTGCCTTGCCGTAAGTCACACGCGCTGAGGCAGAGCTAAGGTGAGAACCCAGATCTCCCGACTCGTATCCCAGTGCTCTGTACAGGACAGCAAAGTTTGGGGCCATGATGGTCAGGAGGAGAGAGAGAAATGGAGGTGGGAATAATTTGGTTTTATGTACAATCAGCATGAGATAATAAATGTAGTAAGTCATCAATGTACCCAACCCAGTGTCATTTGTGGGTGACAGTAACCATTAGATTGTATAGTGGTTAGGACCCTTCTGGGTGCAGGAAACATAAAACCCAATCTAAGCTGGTAAAGACAGAAGGATAAGCTGGGTGTGATGGCTCATGCCTGTAATCCCAGCACTTTGGGAAGCCAAGGTGGGTGGATTGCCTGAGCTCACGAATTTGAGACCAGCCTGCGCAATATGGCGAAACCCCATCTCTACTAAAATACAAAAAATTAGCTGGGCATGTTGGCACATGCCTGTAGTCCCAGCTACTCGGGGAGGCTGAGGCACAAGAATTGATTGAGCCCAGGAGGTGGAGGTTGCAGTGAGCTGAGATCCCACCACTGTACTCCAGCCTGGGCAACAGCAGAGTAAGACTCTGTCTTGGGAAAAAAAAAGGATAAGTTACTGGCTCAAATAACCAAAATGTCCAGAGGTAATGCTGACTTTCCAGGTGGCTGAGGCAGAGACTGAAATGCCAGCAGGGCCTGGATTCTCTGGCTGGACCCTATTCTCAAAAGCGTCTCTCTCTGAGGTGGCAAAATGACTTCCAGCAGCTCCAGTTTTCCCACCTTGTGATTGCAAGTCTGGCAGAGAGACACTCTTGAAAAAGGAGCAGCCCTAGCTGGAGGCAGGCAACATGGTGGCCCCAGCCAGGACACTAGGTTTTGCTTATTGTTATATGTAAAATGTTTATTCAGAAATAGAATGCTTGTTCCTCAGCACCACAAGGAAAAATTAGCATTCAGACAAAAAGTTTTCTCAGCAAGGCAATTTTACTTTCTGCAGAAAGGGTGCTCCTTGAAGATGGAACAATGGTGAAAACACACCTGAACAAAGGAGGGAAACAATTTTCATCCTTTACATAGCTTGTCCCTGCTACTGTGCCCTGTCTCCATTGGCTGGAGCCAGATCTCACAATCTAAACTAAAACCTATCTGGCTAATAATTTAAAACTTTTCTAAACAGGTGAAGGCAAGAGAGAACAAAGGAAAAGAGGAAGTTGCTTATGCCTAATAGGGAAGGTGCATAGGCTGCAAGCTGGGGCATGCCTGTGAGCACGTCCAGCACAATTATCTTGGTTAAAGTACAAGAACATAGAATGTACTATGTGTTTGTGAGCATGTCTAGCACAAGTATTTTCGTTAAAGTGTAAGGACATAGAATGTACTTATTCCTATGTATCTAACAGCTACATAGGATAGGGCTTAGTAAAGAGTTAATAGTACAAAGCAAGGAGGCTTGAAGGAAGTTAGTCTTTAAAAGAAACTATTATTTCTAACACTTACAACTTATTCTTTAATAAGAAGGGAAGCTTTGAAGAGGAAAATTTTATCAGGGGAACCCACCCCCGATAGTCAACATGGGTTCTTTTCTATTTCCCTAAGCATCGGCTGGTCTGAGAAATAAAGGGAAAGAGTACAAAAGAGGAAACTTTTAAAGCTGGGTGTCCAAGGGAGACATCACATGTCGGCAGGTTCCATGATGCCCCCTGAGCCGTAAAACCAGCAAGTTTTTATTAGCGATTTTCAAAAGGGGAGGGAGTGCACAAATAGGGTTTGGGTCACAGAGATCACATGCTTCACAAGGTAATAAAATATTACAAAGCAAATGGAGGCAGGGCGAGATCACAGGACCACAGGACGGGGCGAAATTAAAATTGCTAATGAAGTTTCGGGCACGCATTGTCATTGATAACATCTTATCAGGAGACAGGGCTTGAGAGCAGACAACTGGTCTGACCAAAATTTATTAGGTGGGAATTTCCTCGTCCTAATAAGCCTGGGAGCGCTACAGGAGACTGGGACTTATTTCATTCCTTTGTCTTCGACCGTAAAAGACAGCCATCCCTAAAGTGGCCACTTTAGAGGCCTACCCTCAGGGGCACATTCTCTTTCTCAGGATGTTCCTTGCTGAGAAAAATAATTCAGCGATATTTCTCCTATTTGCTTTTGAAAGAAGAGAAATATGGCTCTGTTCCACCCAGCTCACTGGCAGTCAGAGTTTAAGGTTATCTCGCTTGTTATCCCTTGAACATTGCTGTTATCCTGTTCTTTTTTTTCAAGGTGCCCAGATTTCATATTGTTCAAGCACACATGCTCTACAAACAATTTCTGCAGTTAAAACGCAATCATCACAGGGTCCTGAGGCGACATACATCCTTCTCAGTTTACAAAGATGATGGGATTAAGAGACTAAAGTAAAGACAGGCATAGGAAATCACAAGGGTATTGATTGAGAAAGTGATAAGTGTCCATGAAATCTTCACAATTTTTGTTCAGAGATTGCAGTAAAGACAGACGTAAGAAATTATGAAAGTATTAATTTGGGGAACTAATAAATGTCCATGAAATCTTCACTATTTATATTCTTCTGCCATGGCTTCAGCTGGTCCCTCCGTTCGGGGTCCCTGACTTCCTGCAACAAACTTTTTACTTTCTACACTTACTGTTTGAGGCCTAACTTGGGTCGTGCTTACCCTAGGGTGGACAGTGCAGCCCCACGCAGGCCACCTGAATTCAGAATGCGTGTCAGGGATCCTTATCACAAGCAACAGAAACCCATTCTGCCTGCCCCCAAAACTCATATAGGGCATGGGCTTCTCCAGAGGCGGATGCTGGTCAACAGGCAGCACAGACATCCATGAGCATGGGGAGGAGTGGGCTCCCAGCCCAGATCCAGGAGAAGCGCTGTTGGGACAGTGGGCAGCCAGCACCTGAGTCAGAGGTGAAGGCAGCCTCTAGCAGCAGCTGTCACCACTCTGCCCGTGCCCATCCCACCCTTCAGTTTGCTCCAGCAAACTTCTATCTCTGTGTACCTGCATCTGTGTGCCTGGGGCTTTCCTCCCAGAACTGCAGAAGACCGCTCTGTGGATGGAGTAGGCTACTGAGGAAGCAGCCACCAAGAGCAGCCCTCAGCCCTCAGAGTGGGTGTCTGAGGCCCTCAGCTCCCTCACCACTTGGATGGGATGATTCTGAGGCATGCGTTTTAGGCTGTTTCTCGGCGCTTCTTTCTCCCATGATTCAGTGCAGATGACCATGCGGTGCTGAGCTCATAGCACAGCCTCACTGGCAGCCCCCCTTCCTTGAGCCTCTTCCTCATTTCCATCCCCTGCACCTCCAACGTAAACCATTGGTGCTAGAACCCTCATCTAGTGAATGCTTTGGGGTGTCCCAAACTAGGACCCAGCCCACTCTCTGGGACCTACTTGGGGACAGCGACTTCACCTGGAAGTCTCGCTCTAGACCCTTGAGATGGGCTGGGAAGGAGCCCAACACCAGGTCCTCAGACAGCAGTGGAACACTTAGACCCACAGGTGGAGAAACCATTCCTGCTGCTGTAAGGAGGCGGCACCAAGGGCTTGGGAAGGGCTTGCCACCTCTCCTTCAGCTGCCCCCCTGTTCTTCATGGGCAGCCCCCACAACAGGGCAGGAGAATAGGAAGCTCCTGTGTGCCTGCAGGAGTAGGGGTCCAGGCATGCAGGCATGTGGCACAGCAGGGGTCACCTGTGGAGACCTCGGTGCCTGTAGGAGACTCCAGGTTTAGAAACAAAATTCTCATTTTATGATTCAAGACAATGAGAAAACAGTTCTTTAAGGAAAACATCTCTCTATAGGTTATATAGGTTATATTTTATAGGTTGTACTAATATTTTGTAGAACTTAGGCTGGGTGCAGTGGCTCATGCCTGTAATCTCAGCACTGCGGGAGACTGAAGCGGGTCGGTTGCCTGAGGTCAGGAGTTCGAGACCAGGCTGACCAATATGGTGAAACCCCACCTCTACTAAAAATACAAAAATTAGCTGGGCGTGGTTGCATGCGCCTGTAGTCCCAGCTACTCAGGAGGCTGAGGCAGGAGAACTGCTTGAAGCCAGGAGGCAGAGGGTGTAGTGAGCCGAGATTGCACCATTGAACTCCAGCCTAGGCAACAGAGCAGCACTCTGTCTCAAAAAAAAAAAAAAAGAAAAGAAAAGAAAAGAAAAAATTATAGAACCTATTTTGTGTATTCTGTGATAGGCTATATCTGTTTACTAAGGGCTGCCTGGAATAGGATGCATAAAATGAACCACTAGGATAAAACAACTAACCCAGTGTCCAGTAAGCCCCCATGAAGGCTTCCTTCCATCTTCTGCACCTCTGCAGCTGGAAAATCCTTTTTTAGAATGGCCTTCCTAAAAACGAGCGAGTGGATGCTGCCCTCCAGTGGCCAAGTGTGCCCTTAAAGCATGTCAGAAGCAAAATCAAACCCTTCCGCCTGCTTCCTCCTAGGGCTCCACAGACTGCTCCTAGTGGGAATACCGCTGGGGTATTCCTGGAGTGCTGACGGGGCTTGGATCTGTGCCACAAAGGGACAGCAGAAGCAACAGGGTGCATTTAGCAGGAGAAAAACAATACCTAACATTTGCTGAGCACTTACTTTGCATTGGCCTAAATCTGAAATGATTGACATGCCTTTAGTCATCACACATACCATTATTATCTCAATTGAAAAAAACAAGGCCAAGCTATGTGGCTAATGCCTGTAATCCTAGCACTTTGGGAGGCTGAGGTGGGCAGACTGCTTGAGGCTGGGAGTTCAAGACCAGCCTGGGCAACATAGTGAGACCCTGTCTCCACAAAAAAAACACAAAAAGTGGCCAGGCATGGTGGCACGTGTCTGTAGTCCCAGCTGCTACTTGGAAGGCTGAAAGGGGAGATCCCTTGAGCCCAGGAGGTCGAGGCTGCAGTGAGCTATGATCACACCACTGTACTCCTGCCTGGGTCACAGAGAGAGACCCTGTCTGGTTTTTTTTTTTTCTTTCAGGATTTGGTATGTTTTATTTGAGCGAATTTTTAACAAAAGGTGGCTTTTATTTACAGAATTTAAAGTATGTGGGAACTGTCCAACCCACATAGACTGAAGTAAGGATAACCATTAAGCCTGCTAATGTATTTTCTTATTTTCAGTTTACATACAATTTTTTTGTTTGCTTTACATTTATTAAAAAACCAATATTATAAATGACAAATAACCCCTCCCATCCCTTAATTAAATATACAAACAGCTTGAAAAACGTACAATTTAAATTGGTTTAATCTTGAAGTGTAATCCAGTGAGACTGAAAACTAAACATTTCAAGTCTTGTACCAAATGGTAAAATACTCGAAGGCCTTCAGGATCCTTTGACTGATTTACGTCAATAAGAGAACCTATTTTTGATGTGGCAAAAGATATGTGGACCAGGCATGGTGGCTCACGCCTGTAATCCCAGCACTTTGGGAGGCCGAGGCGGGTGGATCATGAGGTCAGGAGTTTGAGACCAGCCTGGCCAACATGGAGAAACCCCATCTCTACTAAAAATACAAAATTAGTCGGGTGCTGTGGTGTGTGCCTGTAATCCCAGCTACTCGGGCGGCTGAGGCAGGAGAATCACTTGAACCCAGGAGGCTGAGGATGCAGTGTGCTGAGATTGTGCCATTGCGCTTCAGCCTGGGTGCCAGGGCAAGACTCTGTCTCAAAAAAAAAAAAAAAAAAAAAAGATATGCGCTCATCTCCAAGCTCACGTTGGCCAGCCCTGTCAGGGGGAGGCCACAAAGCATCGTCTTCTTTTGTGATTTCACTGTCATCAATAATTCTCTTCAGTTCTTCCATTAAACTCTTGTGCATATAAACCTCTTTTCTGATCATGACATCATTTTTGTAGTTGTTGTTGGCATATCTAAGCTTTCCATCTGGCTGAAATTCAGACTCCAGAAGCTCGTGCCCAAACTTGCCCTTGTGTTCTATGTAGTAGCGCAGGTATAAATCACTAGCCATAGCCATTTTTGTCCCCGGGAAGCCCGCTGAAAACCCAGACAACCAAGAGACCCTGTCTTAAAAAACAAACAAAAACAGGAGGCCACGGCCTGAGATCTCCAGTGAGTGACAGAGCTGGGACTTGAAACTATGTTTCTCTCATCCCCAGAAGCAATGTTTTATCCACTTCACCAGTGGTTCTCCAAATTTGCTATGCCCAAGAATTGTTTAGGGAGATTGGTAAAGAGGCAGCATGTAGGACTCTGTCACTAGAGATTCTGATTATTTCTAAGAGGAGCAAAGCCAACTGGGAATTTGTCCCTAGGACATTCTGGGTGGGGTCCAGTAACGGAAACAAGTTCATGGACCACCTTTGAGAAGTGCTAGATTAAAACGTCATCATTACCAAGAGGGAGATTTTGTATGGATAGAAGAGAGAACTTTCTAATAGTCATATCTATATTCTGATCCAACAAATGCTGCATGCCAGCATTGGGATCGTGCTTTCATATACACAATCTCATCTCCTCTTGGTGGCTCTTTGAGTAGGTGCCTGCAGTTTACAGATGAGGATACCAGGCTCTGATACCTTCAAGACAGAACTAATCTCTCCCTTCTTTCTTCTAATTTGGGACCCTGCACCTGCTTCATCTGGCATTCCATTATGTGCTTATGGTGGGTCTCCCTATGGAAATTGTGCACCTTGATGTTGTTGAGGGCCTTTGAATGTTGTCTGGCGAAGGTCACAGATCGTATCTGTTGAGCTGAAATGTCCCATCTGCTGTGAACAGCTTTGTGCGATGAGGAACTGGGGGACCTATGGAGCAACTGCCCCAGGTGTCACTAAAGTGACATCAATCTTGGTGTCTGGAGCCTCTAATCCCTGGGGGAAGGTCCTGTGGAAGAGAGACAGAGCTATAACTGGACATTTGGGAGCCAAGTCCTGGTCACCTTTGGGGCTGCTTCTCAGGGGAACCTGCCAAGTGCTGTCAAATCAGAACACGTCCTCCGCAAGGAAAAGATCCCATGAAGGCAAGCCCAGGGTTGTGATAGGGTCCCAGGAACCAGGGCAGTATGAAAGCTCTGAGGAAGGCTGGGAGCATGGTGAGGCCAGCTGTTTCGCAGTCTGGTCCCTGTCACTCCCAGCTCCTCCCCAGGATTGGTAGGACGCCCCTCACTTCCACCCATGAAGGTACTCCTCTCCTTACATTCTGCTCCTCACACTTCCCTCTTTTTTTTTTTTTTTGAGACAGAGTCTTGTTCTGTTACCCAGGCTGGAGTGGAATGGTGTGATCTTGGCTCACTGCAACCTCTGCCTCCTGGGTTCAAGCAATTCTCCTGCCTCAGCCTCCTGAGTAGCTGGGATTACAGGCATGTGCCACCATGCCTGGCTAATTGTGTTTTGTATTTTTAGTAGAGACGGGATTTCACCATATTGGCCAGGCCAGTCTTGAACTCTTGACCTCGTGACCCACCCCTGCTTCAGCCTCCCAAAGTGCTGGGATTACAGGCGCACACCACCATGCCTGGCTAATTTTTTTGTATTTTTAGTAGAGATGGGGGTTTCTCCATGTTGGCCAGGCTGGTCTTGAACTCCCAACCTCAGGTGATCCTCCTGCCTTGGCCTCCCAAAGTGAAGGGATAACACGCGTGAACCACAGCACCCAGCCAAAACTGTCTATCCTTCATCAAACCTAAGCACAAAAATACTGTTTTCCCTGGGTCTTTGGGTCTTTATTTCTGAAGCCTCCCATGTGACATAAAACTTTGGTTAAACAAATGTGTTAAGCTTTCCTCTTGTTAATCTGTCTTTTGTTACAGGGGTGTCAACCATGAACCTCTCCGTGGGTGAAGGAAAGATCTTAGTTTTTCTCCCCTACACCCTGCTTTCCTGGAGATCATTCCATTTGTAGTTTTCTCCAAATGATTATAAAAGTGACACTTGATTCATGCAAAAAAGAAAAAATCAGCAAATACAACATGGTATAAAGAGGAAAGTGTGGCCAGGCCTCCAGGTATGGGACAGGACACCCGTGGCAGAAAGGTCTTCAGGGGAAAAGGGAGGAGGTCAAAGAGTGACCTTGTTAAGGTCACTTAACCTAAGTTTTATGGCTTCCTAAGTTTTATGGCTTGCTTTGGGGGAGAGGAATTCTAGTTTCCATGATCTGCTTTGGAGGAGAAAAGGTCACAGAGACCTTTCTGCGTCTGTGGCCCTCCCAATCCGCTGCAGCTCAAAATCCTCAGCTGGTGGGGAGTGGTGGCTCATGCCTGTAATCCCAGCAACTCAGTAGGCTGAGGTGGGAGGATCGCTTGAGCCCAGGAGTTAGAGGCTGCAGTGAGCTAGGATCGCACCACTGCACCCCAGACTGAGCAACAGAGTGAGACCCCGTCTCAAAAAAAAAAAAAAAATCCTCAGATGTCAAGGCGCTCTTTTGGAGTATTGCAGGGGAAAAATAATAGCTCCCATGGGTTTGTAGTTAGAAAAGCGCCCCTGTTATGAAAGACACATGAACAAGAGAAAAACAAACAGAAGTTTATTAACATGTATATTTTATGTATACATGGGAGACACTCAGAGAATGAATAGTTCTCAAAGAGGTAGCTTTGAATTCTAGCTTACATAGCATCTTCAACAAAGAACAAAGAACAGTCCATTTTTAGAGCAGTGACAAGACAAAGGAAAAGGGCTTTGAGTCTCTAGGGGCAGCAGCTTGTGGGGAAGGCAATAAATGGCAGACAAAGGCTAGTTAGTAAAGCTTATTAATGTGGATTCCTCTGGTACCATCTCCAGGCTGATAGGGTCTAAGTCGGTCTTCAGTAGTTAACCTTTGTTCTCCCTGGTTAGAAAGAGGGTTGGGGCTGGGTAAAGTGGCTCACGCCTGTAATCCCAGCACTTTGGGAAGCCAAGGCAGGCAGATCACCTGAGGTCAGGAGTTCAAGACCAGCCTGACCAACATGGTGAAACTCTATCTCTACTAAAAATACAAAAATTAGCTGGGCGTGGTGGCAGAGCCATGTAATCCTAGCTACTCGGGGGACTGAGGCAGGAGAATCGCTTGAACCCGGGAGGCCGAGGTTGCAGTGAGCTGAGATTGCACCACTGCACTCCAGCCTGGGTGACAAAAGCAAAACTCCACCTCAAAAAAAAGAAGCGGGGAGTTGGGACATCTTTTGTTGTTGCAAGTCTATGTCCTACATTTAGGCAAATAGAGGGAGAGCAGGGAACTTTCCTGCATCTGCTCAAGGATCCTTCATATGTTGGGGCGGCACATTCTGGACTCCTGCAGTATTGTGTTCTTAACCACGGCAAGGCTAAGAGGGATCATTTTATTTCAAAGAAAACGTCTCAGGACCCAGTCTGGAAAATTCTTACTTGGAAATTTAAGGTCTTATTCTATTAAAATGTCTTTCAGTTGTGAAATATTAATATAAAAACATCATCCTTAAAAACTTGCCAAAAAACCCCTTAAGATTATTTATTAAACACAATACTTAAAAATTCTCATAGAATTTTAGTTCCTGAACATGGGTAGGTCTTTACATATGATACATACGGATGTCAAGTTGATGCTAAGAAGCCCCCATGCCCCCAGGTATGACCATGCAGGTGCAGATGAAGACTGTATGATGGTGTGGAGGAATGCTTCGAACTGAAGTAGTAGGAGATAAAGGAAATTGTAGGCTTGAAGGTTCCGGCCCCAGGGTCCGATTGCTTGTGCTCAAATCCTAGCTCTGTCCCTTGCCAACTTTGTGTCCTTAAGCAGCTTGAATTCTCTAAACCTTGATTTCCTCATGGAGTTAAAAATGACTTCTGTTTTAAGTCTCTTTGGAGGGCTGAATGAGGGGGGAAGAAAAGGCAAAGCATTTTTCTAGAATACTGGCACCTGGCACCTGTAGCAAGCCTTCTGTATGAGGAAAAGGTGTTGCAAGGCCCACCCCATACCCTTATTACAAAAGACAGATTAACCAGAGAGAGACATAACAAAGGTATTCAGTGTAAGTTTTACATGATGAAGATACAAAGACCCGGGGGTATGACCCAATGGTAATGAACTGGGGGGATCTTGGCAAAGCCTGTTTGTTCAGATTCTTTCTGGCCTCTCTATGAGGCATGTCCTTGCCCCAGGTATGGGGTGGGACCCTTTTGCAATGAGGGTCCTGTGGCCACCTCGAGGGTAAAGTGGGTCAGAAGTCTCTAGGTTTTATGGCTTGTTTTGGGGGAGAGGAGTTCTAGTTTTTATGACACGCCTTGGGGAAGAGAAATTCTAGTTTCTATGACCTGCTTCCGGGAGAAATGGGGAAAGGAGAAATGAGGGCAGGAGAAGGTCAGAGAGAAACTTGGCTTCTGAGGCCTTCTATCTCCTTTAGTTCAAAGTACTCAGCCTGCCCAAGCTCCAGACTTCAGGACATCGTTTTCTGAGCCCCAACACCATCACTGTTTACCATGTGAGAAATGAAAATCGCCGGGTGCGGTGGCTCAAGCCTGTAATCCCAGCACTTTGGGAGGCCGAGACGGGCGAATCACAAGGTCAGGAGATCGAGACCATCCTGGCTAACACGGTGAAACCCCGTCTCTACTAAAAAATACAAAAAACTAGCTGGGTGAGGTGGCGGGCGCCTGTAGTCCCAGCTACTTGGGAGGCTGAGGCAGGAGAATGGCGTAAACCCGGGAGGCGGAGCTTGTAGTGAGCTGAGATCCGGCCACTGCACTCCAGCCTGGGCGACAGAGCGAGACTCCGACTCAAAAAAAAAAAAAAAAAAGACAAATGAAAATTAAGCAAAAGTTAAAGTAGTATTTATTAATTAAAAATAATGAATGTAGGGCCGGGCACAGTGGCTCAAGCCTGTAATCCCAGCACTATGGGAGGCCGAGACGGGTGGATCACGAGGTCAGGAGATCGAGACCATCCTGGCTAACACGGTGAAACCCCGTCTCTACTAAAAAAAATATGAAAAACTAGCCGGGCGAGGTGGCGGGCGCCTGTAGTCCCAGCTACTCGAGAGGCTGAGGCAGGAGAATGGCGTGAACCCGGGAGGCGGAGCTTGCAGTGAGCTGAGATCCGGCACTGCACTCCAGCCTGGGCGACAGAGCGAGACTCCCTCTCAAAAAAACAATAAAATAAAATAATAATAATAATAATAATAATGAATGTAAATATTGTTATATTTATAATAAAATGTTTTTTAAAAATTTTATCTTCCAAAACAAAAAAGTGAGAAGATCAGTATGATTTTAGAAATGCTGTTTAAGTTTTGTGGGTACACAGTTGGTGTATGTATTTATGGGGAACATGGGATGTTTTGGTAAGACATGCGATGCATAATAATCATATCATATAGAACGCGGCATCCATCCCCTCAAGCATTTATCCTTTGTCTTACGAAGAATCTAATTCTACTCTTTTAATTACTTTAAAATGTACAATTAAGTTATTATTGACTATAGTCACCCTGTGGTGCTATCAGATACTA
This sequence comes from Theropithecus gelada, assembly GCF_003255815.1. Classification (NCBI taxonomy): domain Eukaryota; kingdom Metazoa; phylum Chordata; class Mammalia; order Primates; family Cercopithecidae; genus Theropithecus; species Theropithecus gelada. The sequence continues at coordinate 70,236,185 of NC_037675.1, read as the reverse complement.
GGTCTTATCCATTCTTTCTATTTTTTTTTGTACCCATTGACTGTCCCCACCTCCTCCCCACCCTCTTACTACCCTTCCCATTCTCTGGGAACCATCCCAGATTTTTGGGGGTTTTTTTTGGTGCTACCACACCTGGCTAATTTTTGTATTTTTAGTAGAGACGGGATTTTACCATGTTGGCCAAGCTAATCTCCAACTCCTGACCTCAGGTGATCCATCCGCCTCAGCTTCCCAAAGTGCTGGGATTACAGACATGAGCCACCATGCCTGGCCCCAAATCAGTCTTTTTTAATACATTTTTTTCAAATCTTTTTAATGTCTGGCTTAATAGAAACCAGCTGGACACTCATATTTGCTTCTGCATTCAATCTACTGCAATATCACATACCATGCAGCCTCTGGAAAATTCTGTACACACAAGAGAATGAGAGGGCACAAGAGAATGAGAGGGCAAAATACTAATGTCTTAGTGTTGTTATAAAAATAGTTTTGATCTTGTGGGGGAGAAAAAGTAATATCTTTTCCTCACCCGTCGCAATAATAGTGACTGAAATCCCTATAACAAAAGACAGATTAATAAGAGGAAAGCATAACAAATGTATTCAATATCAGTTTTACATGACTTGGGAACCTTCAGAAAATGAAGACTCACAGCCCTCGGGTAACCTGTGTTTTTATGGACAGTGGTGCAGAAGTAGGCTCGGAGCACAGGGAGGGAGGATCTAAAATTTAAAAACCAGGGGAAGTCAGCAAGTCCTGTTTGCTCAGATTCTTAATGGCATTCCCGTGTGACATTTCTTTTCTCTGTATGGTGCAGGACACCTCTCACATGAGGGTCTTCAGGGAGAAGGGAGGGAGAAGGTCAGAGAATGACCTTTCTAGGTTTTGCTGTTTTCTCAAATGTCTGAGTGCCATATTTTGGGGTAGGATTTCTCTCTTTCTTTCCTTCCTTCCTCCTTCCCTCCCTCCCTCCTTCCCTCCCTCCTCCCCTCCCCTCCCCTCCCCT